>NC_056737.1:1620478633-1620496133 GCF_019279795.1 Protopterus annectens
AGTTGCAACACATCTGGCACACAATGCAATACAGCTGCTTCACATCCAGTCAAAACTCATTCAAACAACAAGCATACACCACTTACTATTAAAACTATATGCACAAGCTCATATCTCACATATACTCAAACCTTAAAACATTACACATTACTCACAATATTGCACAGCAGAGGCACTCACCAGAGCATTTTCATACTCACACATTATTTCTTTGTGTGTGTTGGGGTGCAAACCTCTCTTTATTCCCTGTGTGGGGCTTTGCCCCAACTTCAAATTATATACTAGCTCCATGGTTGCAGAGCTATAGGGTAAGAGCAAATATCAATGGACTAATTGATTGGCTGCAAATGTCATCACCTGGAACAATCACGTTGTAAGATGGTCACTGCATAATTTGGTCAATGTTATGTAATCCATATATATGTGTGTGTGTACATATGCACATGTATATGTGTGTGTGTGTGTGTGTGTGTGTGTGTGTGTATACAATGTATATATACACATATATACATTGTATATACACATATATACACATATATACAATGTATATATGTGTATCCAGGACCGTATGTAAGCCTCTGAGCCCCCAAGCCTTTCTGTATTGGAGGGAAGCCTTCTAGCTTATCAGTGGGAGTGGTAAACACTAGGTAGCCTATCTACCACAAGAGGAGTGGTTTCTGGCCCAGAAATTGTAGTTTATTATCCGTTTGGGCAGTTTTTTCATCTCTCTCTCTCTCTCTCAACTTTCTGGTTTAAAAGCCCTTGTTTGGGCTTATTTCTCACCTTTCCTGTAACTAGTCTAGTACAGATACAGACTTGCTGTATCCAGGGCGGTTTGTAAGCTTCTGAGAGGTGCCAATGTCTGCTCCTCAATTTTTCCCTTAGATCTACTAGTTCTCTCCTCTGCTGCACTTTTACTAGCTTATTAGTCTAGCACATTTTTATTAGTTCACATAATGGTAATACTGAAGATTTTTCATTTAGTGTGTTGGCTAGACCCCATGTTTGTATAGAGAATTTTAGGACTGCATTATGCAGGTTGGAACATAAAATGATTTTGGGATATCATATATTATTTCCCAGGGGTATGAATTTGGAAAGTGGATTAATTATATAAAATCATATAAAATTGATTATTTATTTAAATCTAGACTTATAGTCATGTTCTGATGATATTTTTAGGACGGTTAGTACTTTTAGTTTGAAAAATGAATTTGAATATATCATATATGAAATGCATACATTCAGCATTAAGTACACTTTATGGAGGGAAAATGTTTAATGTTTGTAAAAATATTTGTAAAAATGTTTCAAAACACGTTTAATGTTTTTAAAAATGATTTATAGAATGGTATTTAATGATTGTATTTAGTGAATTTACATAGAAATATACTAAATATTGTATTTATATTATATATTATGTGCTCATGGAAAAGAATAATGGTGAAAATGTGAAATGTTTCGTTAATTAATTAACTGATTGATTGATGACCATATAAAAGGAAGATGTGTGCACATGGTAAATGTTCCATGAAGGTGAATTGTCGAGGTACCAGAACGTACATTTTTTTGGATTAAAGGAATCTTCCTTGTTACTTCTTCCTTGCCTTCCTTGCTGTGTTTTTTCTGGACAGTGATTTTTTTGTGGTTTCTATGCTAGTCTAGCACTTTACCAGACTTCTTGCAGCAATTATTGTAGCACACAAAAGTGCTACCAGCACTACAAGGAAACAGATCCAGTACTTATTATTAATGCCCACCCCTCCAGGCATGTCTAGTCAGTTCCCTGTGATTTCTCCTATTAACTTGGTGAACTTGGGCATCCTGAGACAATGTAGCAACTGCCTCATGTGCACAGACAACCCTCTCCTCTTACCTCCCAACACTCAGACTTGTGAGAGATGCACTTATATATCCAAACTGGAAGCCATGCACTCTCCAGCCAAGACCAGAATAACTGGTCAAGAGGAGAAGGTAACACTTGTGCCACACCACATGGAACACATAGCCCTCCAGAACACACACCAGCACTGCCTTCACATAAAAACACAAACTACACACCCACCTTTCCGGAGGCTCTCAATAAAAATCTACCCAAACAGCATACTCCTCCAAGGCAGAAATGCACTCAACCACCACAACCCAGCACTAATCAAGAGACACATAACTCTCCTAAACAGTGTGTCACTCAACCAAAGCCCCTAAGGCAAAACAGCATGCCCAACACACTAGTCATAGGTGACTTGATAGTGAAGCACACTGATGTCCTACTCACTAGGTTGAATAAGGAGAAAGTAACAGTCAGCTGCCTGTCATGTACCAGGATCCGCCACATAACACATGCACTCAGGTCCCTCAACAACAGGTGCAAATATGACTCAGTCATTGTACATGTGGGTGTGAATGACATGAGATGTACCTCCCTGGACTACATGAAAAGAGACATGAAGGAGCTCTCAGATTATGTAGCCCAGGCAGGTATGACCCTAGCCCTGAGCAGCATCCTACCATCACCCAGAATGATACCAAAGTACAAGCAGAAAATGATTGATTTCAACAATTGGCTAAGTTTCTGATGTCATTCCAAGGGGATCCAGTATCTGTCTGCCTGGGATGACATGATTGACAGACCTCGATGCTTTGCCAGAGATGGCCTGCATCTGTCACCCCTGGGTTTCCAGATACTGGCCAAGGCTCTTCCCTACAGTCTCTTTTTTAGGTGGTGTTCCAAAGACCAATTACCACCGTAACAGCTACAAACAAATGCAATCTGAGGGTCAAGCTGCTCAATGCTAGAAGTCTAAATCTCAAAATGCACTTGCTTGAAGCACTCCTTAAAATGGAGAACATCAACATTTGTGCTGTAACAGAGACCTGGTTCAAGGCAGCAGAAAGCATCCCTACACTACCAGGCTATAACTCATAACACACCTTTCGGCCCCAGAACTTGGACCGAAGCTCCAAAGGCGGTGGTGTTTCCATATTCATAAAGGATGTGCACACCTCCAGACTGGTAGCCCAACATAATGCATCAAGATACTTTAGGTGCAGCTAACATTGGTAAGATATTGATTCAGGTCATAGCCTGCTATAGGTCCCCAACCACGGACCAAGACTCACACTCCATGTTCATAAGCATCCTGGAGAATATTAGGGTCCAACCTAACACTCTTTTACTAGGCGACTTCAACTACCCCTCCATTAACTGGGAAAACTACTCATGTGCCAATACACTTTCCCAACATTTCCTGGAGTTCAGTAATTCCAGTGCACTGGACCAGCTTGTTCTTTCCCCCACTAGAGGTAGCAACATCCTTGACCTGGTCATTACTAACATGGGCAACTGTTGCTCTACACTAATAGTCAGCTCCTCCCTGGTTAGATCTGACCACAAACTAATCACCTTGGAAATCCACCCCCCCCCCCGCAAAGGTAATCACCATGAAAAACTTCTCCAAAGCTAACTTTGAGTTCCTTAAAAGAGAGGTGGCTAACTTCACGGCACCCATGCAAATGAAGAATAGTTCCATGATTGCCGAATCATACACCAATGCACTGTATGAACACGTACATAAATGCATGGAATGCACCATACCCAATAGAAACAAAAGCTCTACTCCAAAAAAAGGAAGCCAATCTAGTGGTGCCCTGCCATAAACAAACTCTACAACAAAAGGAGGAAACTGATGTGGAATAATGTGATGGCCCAATAATGGAAAAACTCCCTTATCAGCCTCAAGAAAAAGTTGAGATCCCTCATCAAATCCTCTAAAGCTAGCTATGAAAACAGAATTGCAGCAGATAGTAAAGACAACCACAAGACCTTCTATAGTTATGTAAAGAACCTCCACGGCAATACCCATATTTGCTCTGAGCTACTGCACAATGGTACCTCCTATAGAGAGCCAGCAGATATTGCCAATATACTGGCCAACAGATTCAGTGCAAACTTTACCCCTCCCCCCAAAGGACCAATCACAATGCCAGTAGATTGCCAGGCACCCAGTATTACTGCTGCACAGGTTAAAACAGCACTGTCCAAGGCCAAGAATACAGCTTCTATGGGACCTGACAATATTCCTGGCTGTGTTCTACATGAACTATAGAGTGGACTGGCACCTCACCTGTGTGCCCTGTTCAATCACAACCTCACCTCAGGCTTTGTCCCTACCAAATGGCGCACTGCTACAGTCATCCCTCTCCATAAAGGAGGAGCAACTACAGACCCTGGGAACTATCGCCCCATTAGCCTGACGAGTCTGATATGCAAAGCTATGGAATGCATCATCATGGACCTAATAAACAAGGATATGGGGAATCTCCAAACTCTGGATCCCACACAGTTTGGTTTTGTGAAGGGTAGATCATGCCTGCTCAACTTGGTCGACTTCTTTGAGTCAGTCACCAGAGCTGCGGATGAAGGCAAGGTGGTTCACCTTGATCTAGCCAAGGCCTTTGATACCATTTTCCCACTCAGGAATCATAGAAAAACTCACTAAGCTAGGTATCAACCCCTATATCACTAGGTGGGCTGCAAACTGGCTCACAGATAGAACCCACAGTGTGAAAGTAGCTGATGCCAAGTCAGACTGCCGACTAGTCATGAGTGAAGTCCCACAGAGTTTGGTCCTGGGTCCTCTCCTGATTGGTATCTGTTTCTCTGAAGTCCAGGCCAACACGATGGGACTCTGGCTGACAAAGTTCGCAGAAGATTGCAAGTTGGGAGCTATTATTAACTCCCCAAGTGATGTTGACATCCTACAGAATGGCCTCATTGAGAACCAAGGTCTTAAGCTCAATGTTAAAAAATGTGTCGTCATCTCCTACGGGAAAAATCCGGTTCCCATGAATTATCACATTGATGGTAGTCCATTGAACACAGAAGGTGTTATAAGAGATCTGGGTATACAGGTTGATAGCAACCTCTCTTTTGATTACCACATTGCCACTGTGGTCAGAAAGTCTTTCTATGTAGCACATCTCATTACTAAGCGTTTTGCATCCAGAAAGAAAGAAGTCATTGTCTTCCTCTACTCCTCCCTCATTAGGCCAATCATCGAGTACAATGCCCCATATGGCATGTACCTTACTAGACATCTGCAACAACTGGAGAGGCCACAAAAGTACCTCACAAAGAGGATCCTAGGCCTTAAACACTTGTCCTATATGGACAGACTCAAAAAAACTCCAACTATTCTCTGTCTCATATCGCCTACTTACAGGCGATCTCTGCTTGACTTACAAAGCCATGTCTGACCCAGCTCCGTTAGAAATGCTACATCTAAAGAAATCTCAATCCCTCTGCACCACACACTCCAGAGACCTCAACCTCATTACCACAATCAACAGAATGTACTGGAGGGACATGTTCATAACCCAGAGACTGCCCATGCTATGGAATAGACTTCCCATACATGTCAAGCAGAGCACCTTGCTGACCCTCTTCAAGAGAAATCTTGATGAGTGGATGGGAAATAGAAAATTTACCCTGGGGATAACTCCAGTGGCTCTAATCAACAGAGGCCCTTGGAACTAAGGTCAGGTGACATGATGCCAGGGTAATCCTATGGCTAGGCTTGTAATGGCCCCAGGGCCATTAGCCTAGTACACACCTATGAACCTATATCTCCAGAAAGAGTATAAAATTGAGAGAAATATATGTGTGTGTGTGTGTGTGTGTGTATTTGTGTGTGCTCATGCACACACACACACACACACACACACACACACACACACACACACACACACACACACACACACACACACGTATGGAGACATACATTGTAAAAAAAAAAATCAAGTCCAGTTAATTATAATTTTTTTTGTATTGTAAGCTGTGAGTACTACTGAGTTAAATTTTACCCCTTTGCTTAAATGTTGCACTTTTATATGTTTAACATTGTCTTTTTTTAAATATGGATAGCAACAATCATGTTCTTCTGGGGTTGTTTTGAAGGGGTATGATAAGATGATTAATTTTTAGCAAATTATCTTGCTTTATTGTACACATTTACAAAACAGCAAGTAACAGATTAGAGTAAGGGGTAGCACAATGAAACATGTTTTAAGGAAATGGTTGAGGATATATTGAAAAGATTTAAAGAGGAAGTAGCAGAAATAATTGCAGAGGCATGGCAAATTATAAGTCAGCATGCTACTGGTAGAAGGAAGCCTTACTATATGAAAAGAGGAGAGAAAGCCATATATCGGTATACATGTAACATCTGTAATATGGTAGGAAAAAGCAGTCATACTGTATGTCTTACAGAGCTGCTTTTGTTATTAGTTTTAAAGTAATTTCATTCCTAGACATATATTCTACAAATCTGACACTTTGGGCCCATTTTATATGCAAGCCACAAAAAGCATCAATAGTTACCATATTAAAGTACTTCCTCTTTGTTACCTGTCTTTTTCCCTTACTAATACACACTGTTTATGGCCATCACATAGAGCATTTTTTATATCTATGTTAAAAAAAAAACTTTATGAAGGAACTTATTTGTTTAGTTCTGATACTAGCTCACTGGAAAATTCTGTATGCAGATAGTATAACTGATTCATGTTACATGTAATCACTTGAACACTTGAAACACTTTATTCAGGCAAAGTAATTATAAACTCACACTTGGCAGGCTTAACAATGTAGCTTGAATATCAAAGGCAGTGCAGCTGCTTATCTGAGTAACCTATTTATCATAGTTAATAAGTAAGTTACATGGTCCCAAATTTAGCATTGTGAGGGAGAATGAGGTTGGCCTCTTATCTATATGTCAGCCAACAAGTAACAAAAGACTCATTTTCTTTTTTTTTAACTTTTTTTCTGATATGGATGACAAAGTTTATCATTCACACTCAAATATACCACAAGCAGATCTCACAACTTAAAGAACACTCTCTCAAGTGTACTTAAATGGATACACTGTCCTGTCTCTGAGCTCCAGTGCATTACACCCTTTATGTAAAAAAGACATATGTTTAACCCCCCCAGTGAGGTTCTCTGCTATTATCATGACCCATTTTAAAGGACAGCAACAATCTAAACATGATGTGTTCTCACCTACTAGTTTTTTTCCTTATTGAAAAAAACATTCTTATACTGCCACATAGAAATCAAACACGACTTTGCTATTTCTGCCTTTCTGATTCTGTTGCTTAACTTCTTAAATTCACAACATGGTGGGTTTTCATTGGCTCACAAAATACTTTTTGTAGGAATTTGTCATCCTTGGTCTAATGTCATACTGATTATCATATTTCTTATGATTCTTGATTTAAAAAAAAAACATCCTACAAGATTTTTATAACCATTTCTTCTTTTCCTCCTACTAGGGTTGAAAGACCATTGATCTTCAAAAGATTTATCACTCTTAGTGTGTTGTGTCAATCACAGCTGAGAGATTATATATAACTAGGATTTCAAGAAACCTGATACTGCTGGCTGACAAGAGGAAATGAATGGAATAATGACTCCCTGTAGCTAATTTATTTTTTAGCCTTTACAAAAGCAATGCAATATTAGCATTCTCAGATGAAAACGAAAGTGCCCATTATGGCATTCTACAACTTTAAAAGACAAACATGCTAAAGTCCAGTTCTAGAAATCCAGGAAATAAAACTATTATATACAATCAACAGCTTCCCAGTTTTCACTCAAAATATGAGAGAATTGCTTCCTCCAAAATTAAAAGACTTAACCTTTTAACACCAAATACCAAACCCAATGCAAAGCATCTATTCCGAAAGAGGCCCAATGTAGATACTGGAAAGGCTCGCCCATATTCTGCTACAGTTTGCTGTGAGGGAAAGGTTAGTTTGCTTTTTATTTGTTATGTTTTGTATTACTTTATTGCCTTTTTCTATTTTGTATACTGTGATTTGTTTTCTTTACACTGTGTTTTACTTGTATTCTCCTTTTAACTGCATACTAAAATTTGAAAAGAGACCACAGCTCTATCTCTTGTGAGTCAGAATTAGAAGCAGTCAATTAAGGAGTCACACATAAGTTACAACAGGTCAGCTAAGGTTAATCATCTGTGAACTGAGGGGGTGGAGCTAGGAACTAAACCTTCTATTTAAGGGGTAAAATAAAACATTTCAGAGCTTTACTGGAAAGGCTCACCCAGATTCTGCTACAGTTTGCTGTGAGGGAAAGGTTAGTTTGTTTTTTATTTGTTGTTTTGTATTACTTCATTGCCTTTTTCTATTTTGTATACTGTAATTTGTTTTCTTTACACTGTGTTGTAATTGTATTCTGCTTTTAACTGCATACTAAAACTTGAAGAGACCACAGCTCTGCCTCTTGTGAGTCAGACAGAAATTGTTCCCACCCAGTTACTGTTGTGTTCTTAAACACCACTATCTTTCTTTTTGCCTGCCCCTTATGTTAATTTTACCATGTATCTCATTTCCTATCTTCTTTTACTGGCTGGTGTGAGTAAGCACTAAATTATAATTTTGTGAAATCACTCCCTTTCAACTATTTAAATTTATTGGCCATCCTACTGCATTCCATAGTATCTCAATACAAAAGTGACCACCCCCTTTCAATCTATCTGCTGTTTTAAAAATAGTGACTCTCCACTAAAACTTAACTTTTAGACAGGTAAAACATAAGTTACCTACTTTCACATCTAATTCCTCTAGTGCACACTGCAGTGTTTAGGATAAACCATTTTTTTCATCTTATCTTTAAACTTCTATTGCAAGACCACCAGTTATTGTAGGGCCCACATTCTGCTTCTCAGTATTCATCTTGGATTAGTGCTTCTGTTTTTTCCTGGTGAGAGAAGGAGTGCAGTTACATTATTTCTTGGAGACTACTGATCACCAGAAAGTTTAATAACTGCTGTATAGGTGACAGCTTAGAATCTGTACTTATATTCTGATCCTGGTGAGAGTAGGAGCAAAGTGCATGATTCCTGACTCTTTTGGGTTGGAGACTGTCTGTGGTTAACATACCTGATTGGTCTGGTTGCTATTTGAGGCATCTACCAGAAAAAGGCTACAAGCCTGCAGACCCTTGCATCATCTGGGATAAGACTGTTGATCACTACACATGACATGGCCTGCTTCTCCTCTTGGGATTGGTGCTAAAACTAGCTAGTTTTAGCTAGAACTAGCCAATTTTTTAGTTTCAGCACTCAAAACTGTTTCCTTGTACTCAGCACTTGCTCAGAACTCGTTGTAAGCACTAAATAAACTACAAATTACTACAGCACTTGACTTTCCTCACTTGTCAAGAGGAAAACAGTTCTTAGTACTTAAATTATTAAGCACCTATCCTGGCATGTTCATGGGTCAGCTTCTGGTGTTTTCCCCTATCCACCTGATGAATCTGGGTATCTTGGGGCACTGTAGCAATTGCCTCATGTACACTGGCCACCCTCTCCTCTTACCACCCAACACTACAACCTGTGAGATATGCACTTATATAGCCAAACTGGAAGCCAAGCTCTCTCCAGCCAAGACTAGACTAGACAGTCAAGAGGAGAAGGTTAACACCTGCACCACACTACACTCAACATACCGTCCTTCAAAACCCACACTACCAAAATCCACACATAGAAACACAAAACACAGACCCACATTCTTGGAGCCTCTCAATAAAAATCTGCCCAAGCAACAGAGACCTCCAAAGCTGAAACACAGACAACCACCAGCCCCCATGACACATAGCCCACAAAATCAATGTGCCACTCAACCTCAGCCCATAAGGCAAAACAAAGTACCCAACACACTAGTTATAGGTGACTCTATAGTCAGGCACACTGATGTCCCACTCACGAAGCTAAACAAGGAGAAAGTTACTGTCAGCTGCCTGTCGGGTGCCAGGATCTGCCACATAACACACGCACTCAGGTCATTCCACAACAAGTACAAATATGACTTTGTCATTGTCCATGTTGGTGTAAATGACTTGAGACATACCTCCCTGGACTACATGAAAACAGACATGGAGGATCTCTTGGATCTTGTAGCCCAGGCAGGTATGACCCTAGCCTTGAGTAGCATCCTGCCATCACCCAGAATGATACCACAATACAAGGGCAAAATGATTGACTTCAACAACTGGCTAAGCTTTTGGTGTCATTCTAAGGGGATCCAGTATCTGTCTGCCTGGGACGACATGGCTAACAGACCACGATGCTTTGCAGAGATGGCCTGCACCTGTCGCCCCTGGGATTCCAGATACTGGCTAAGGTTCTTGGCACACCTATAGTGCCTTTTTTAGGCAAGGTTTAAATGCTAAATTCACCGCCGTAACAGGTACAATCAAGCAAACTCTGAAGGTAATGCTACTCAATGTTAGAAGTCTAAACCTCAAAATGCTCTCACTCGAGGCACTTCTTAAAATGGAGAACATTGACATCTGTGCAGTGACAGAGACCTGGTTCAAGGCTCCAGAGAGCACCCCTGCATTACCAGGCTATAATTCATACCACATCTTTCGGCCACCTAACCTGGACCAAAACACTAAAGGTGGAGGCTTGTCCATATTCATTAAGTATATCCACACCTCCAGGCTAGTTGCTCAAGCTAATGCATCCCAAATTATCCAAGTGCACCTAACACTGGGCAAGATTGCAATCCAGGTTGTAGCTTGCTACAGATCCCTCACCATGCCCCAGGATTTCCACTCTTCATTTCTTAAGATACTGGAAAAAATTAAGGTACAACCCAATACCTTAATTATGGGTGATTTCAACTACCCCACCATCAACTGGGAAAACGACTCATGTACCAACTCATTCACTCAACGTTTTCTGGAATTCATAAATTCCAACACCTTGGATCAGCTTGTCCACACACCCACCAGGGGCAGCAATATCCTGGACCTGGTCATTACCAATTTGGGTAACCGATGTTCCATGCCAGAGGTCATCTCATCACTTATCAGAACTGACCACAAGCTAATCACCCTAGACATCCATATCCCACCCCCACCCCCCATTTAGGAAACCACCATCAAAAATTACTCCAAAACCAACTTCATACTTCTTAAGACAGAAGTGGCAAACGTCATGACACCCATGCAGACAGAAAATAGAGGTACAACTGCTGAATATTACACAAATGCACTGTATAAGCACATACACAGTGCATGGATCGTGCCATCCCCAACAGAACCAAGACGCTATCCTCCAAAAAAAGGAAGCCAGTCTAGTGGTCCCCTGCCATAAACAAACTGTACAACAGAAGGAAGAAGCTGTTGAAAAAAAGAGTAAAATCCCAAGATTGGAGGAACTCCCTGGTCAGCCTCATGAAGAAGCTGAGATCCCTCATAAAATCCTCTAAACCCAGTTATGAAAATAAAATCACCACTGATTCCAAAGACAACCACAAAGCATTCTACAGCTATGTCAAGAATCTGAATGGCAACACTCAGATCTGCTCAGAGATACAGCACAATGGCACTAAATATACAGAACCAACCAATATTGCCAACATCCTGGCAGATAGGTTCAGTGCTAACTTTACCCTCCTCTCACTCTCCAAAGGGCCCATCTTAATACCAGAAGAATGCAAAGTCCTTGTAATCATGGATGAACACATAAAGACCGCACTCTCCAAAGCCAAGAACACAGCATCCATGGGACCAGACAACATCCCAGGCTGCGTACTGCATGAACTACAGAATGAACTGGCACCCCGCCTAAGTACCATGTTCAATCATAGCCTCACCTCAGGCTATGTGCCTACTGAATCTCACTACACAAAAGGGGTGCCACCACGGACCCTGGAAACTACTTCCCCCATTAGCCTGATGAGCCTGGTCTGCAAGGCCATGGAATGTATCATCTTGGAGCTAATAAACAAAGACATAGGTAGCCTCCAAACCCAGACACCACTCAGCTTGGGTTTGTAAAAGGTAGATCATGTCTACTAAACCTGATTGACTTCCTTAAAGCCGTCACTAGAGCCATAGACGAGGGGCAAGGTAGTGCACACAGCCTATCTTGACCTCACCTAGGCTTTTGATACCATCCCCCACTCTGGAATTATAAATAAATTAACAAAACTGGGCATAAATCCTTATGTCACAAGATGGGTGGCCAACTGGCTCACTGACAGAACCCACACAGTAAAAGTAGCCAACTCCAAGTCCGACTTCAGACCAGTGACGAGTGGAGTACCAGGGTTCGGTCCTGGGTCCTCTCCTGTTTGGCATCTACTTCTCTGAAGTGCAGGCCAACACAGAAGGTCTTTGGCTAACAAAGTTCGCAGATGACTGCAAACTGGGAGCCATAATAGAATCACCTAATGATGTAGACATTCTACAAAAGGGCCTCACAGAGACAGATGCTTAGTGTCAAAGTCATGGCCTCAAGCTCAATGCCAAGAAGTGCATTGACTTCCCCTTTGGGAAAAACTCAGTACCCATGAACTACCACATAGGTGGTAGCTCACTAATCACTGAAAGTGTGATAAGAGACCTCGGGACACAGGTGGACAATAGTCTCTCCTTTGATAACCACATCACCACAGTAGTCAGGAAATCCTTCTACATGGCAGACCTCATCACAAAAGGGTTCTCCTCTAGAAAAAAGGAGGTCAGTGTTCCTCTCTACTCATCCCTCATCAGACCCATTATAGAGTACAATGCCCCATTCGGCATGTATCTCACAAGACACTTACAACATTTGGAAAGGCCACAGAAATACCTCACTAAGAGAATTACCGGCCTCAAACAGATGCCATATGCAGACCATCTCAAAAAACTCCAGCTCTACTCCATCACATATCACCTACTCAGAGGTGATCTCTGCCTAACATACAAAGCTGTGTCAAACCCAGAGCTGTTGGACATGCTACACTTAAAGAAATCCCAAGCTCTCCGAACCACACGCTCCAAGGACCTAAACCTTGTCACCACAATAAACAGAACATGCTGGAGGGATAGATTCCTGTCCCAGAGACTTCCCATACTCTGGAACAAACTACCCATTCATGTCAAGCAAAGCTTCTCATTGGCCCTCTTTAAGAAAAACCTTGATGACTGGATGGGAAATAGAAAATTCACCCTGGAGATCACTTCTGTGGCACTGCTTGGCATCACCTACTTTTGTCTAGACCATCCCTTTGTCTATTCATTTTATTTACTACTTCAGTCTTTAGATTTTTTCTCTGATGACCTTCCAATATCTGATGACTGTTGTCTTCAAGACTGCATGCCACAGAATTTCATTTGTTTGTTGTGTGACATTATTAGCTATGTCATTTATGAGTTTGCAGACTTCTGTTACTGGCACTCTGCAAACAGTAATTTGGAGTACTGTCATTCTAAATGAATGGTGAGTATAACATTATGTTGTGTGGCTATAGTGTGGACAGTGAGAAAGAGTAAGTTTAGTCCCAGAACAATACAGGTCATTGAAAAGTAGTACAAATTAAAAATACCATAACTACTTACAATGCTTTACGAGCATAATTACTGCACAGAACATCACAGAAAGTCAGAGTTTAGTCTCTGATTGGAGTGCTCTTTAAGTTTAAACTGCTTAGAATACATGCTTACTATGGGTTTAAAAATATGGTAGAAGCTACATTTGAGTCATAGATGCTAACTTTCAAATTTATTCTTGCTCTTTTTATCTTCCACAGTTTCCTTCCCTTTCCTTGTGTGGTATTATAGTGACATCATAGATGTAAGGTAATAAATCTAATACTGTAGGTCCGTGTAATGTCATTGCTACGAATAAAACAACTAAGAGGTGGACATCTGTACTGCTCATGGCCAGCTTTACATTATTACTTTAAGCAAAATCTTAGGTAAAAAAAGCAGGATAGATGGTTGCAGAGTATGAAGGATGAATAAAAAGATTGATTTCCAAACTAGAAAGCAGTGAGAAGACATTTCTGATAATGCATTAAGCTGAGGGAAAAACAAGGTGACTGAATGTTGTACCTCAGGAGGAAAGAACATTTTTGCAGATTGTGATATAAAATTAACACACATACAATTGTAAATCTTTATAAAATAGGAATTTGATGACTGAGTTGCAGATATACGTCTCACTTTTTACTGTTAACAATGTCTTATGACAGTGAATATTAATGAGAGAATGAAGGATGCCAAGGACTCAATGAATTAGTGCCATGAGAACAAAGCATACTTTATACACATGCCTTTAATAAAGCAAAACAGAATCATAAATGCTTTGATACTTATTAGGCAGTGTTTTGTAGACCTTCATAATCCTTGTTTCCTTTCTTTATTGCAAAGTCATCTTGGAGTGGGATGTTTCATCTTTTGATTGCAAGTTAGTATTCATGATTCTGCATTTCATAATATTTATGGGAACACAAATGAAATCATATTAGTGTGGGATGTCAGGGTATCTTCAACAACAAGCTTATATACATGAAAAGATAATTCAGTAAACACCATCTCAGGCCACCTCTGAAACTGGGACCTTAAAAACGATGTTTGCATTTCATTTACTTAAGTAAATAGCCAGGTAAATGGGCATTTTACTTAAGGATTCTCACTGGATTAAGAGTGCTTCAGCAAAACTAAACTGAAAGCATATTTTATTCTTAACTTAATTTTATTTACATATATATCAGCCGTGGTGTTGCAGCGGTAGCGTTGTTGTCTCACAGCAAGAGGTTCTCCCGTTCGATTCTCGGCTGGAGCGCCTTCTGTGTGGAGTCTGCATGTCCTCCCCATGGGCGATTGCCATTTGAAAGGCATGCGTAGAATGGGCGTGCCTTCATTGAAGGTTGGGCATCGAGCTGGCACCTTGGCAGCGTAAAAATCTACTGCCAATCATTAGCGGACCGGAGTTCCACTGTGGTGACCCCTAACCGAGAAAAGCCGAAAGAAGAACACATATATATATATATATATATATATATACATATATATATATATATATATATATATATATATATATATATATATATATATATATATATATATATATATATATATATATATATATATATATATATATATATATATACACACACACACACACACACACACACACACACACACACACACACACACACACACACACCACAAAACTTCAGTTGTATTCCAAGCCCAATAAGGTCTCCTCAATAACAAAACTTGAATAAAATACCAGTAGTTTATTGTAAATTCAACAATGATACATATTTAGGTATGTGTAAAAAATTAAAAGATAAAATGTTAAAATATAGAAGGCTTATGGCTGATAACAGTTTTTTTAAATGAATGAGATTGTACCGAAGGGTTTTCGTATTGATAGGTTTCACAACAATGTTTGTGTGGATACAGAATTTTTTAAAGAATTGAAGAATGTTTTTAATGAATGTGGTTTAAATGTGTTTAAGCTCATTGTAAAGAATAATGAAAAATGTTTGCAAGTGCTGGCAAATGACATTCAAATATTAAATGACAAAATACATAAGGATTTGCTTTTTGGGGTGGAAGAGCTGAAAAAGAAATATACATATTATTTAAGGATGCTGAGGTTTATGAAAGAAATACCTGGAAAAGGAAGATTGTTAAGTTAGATAGGTACTTAACTGATTATAGGGAAGGTAAAGCATATACCATTAAGGGGATTTATAATAAAGGAAATGACATGAGAGATATGGGGTATGTATATGAAGGAAGGATTAGGAATTATGGTGATATAGAAGTGATAGAAGAACAAGATGGGGACATCCCTTTAGAATGGACCCACTGAGGAGAATGGAGAGAATAAGGAACCTAGCAGTTCAACCTCCGTATGCACAGATGACATCGAGGGGTGTAGGCAGACAAGGAAGGGGTCAACAAGGAGCTCACTGGAACAACCAGAGGAATTATGTACAACCTACATACCCAAACAGACAGTACTGGGAAAGGAGGTGAACATTGGTAACACCGAGCAGGTCGGTATTATTAAGAGAGGTTGTATATATGAGAAGGACAATTTTAAAACATATAACTATGCTAGTGTAGAGATGGATGAAAGACATTTTTATCTTTTTAAAAAAGGGTTTAAGTTTGTCCCAACTAGAAAAGGGAATTTGGCCAATACTCTACTGGATACTAAGATGTTTGTAAGAAATTTGAACTTAGCCACTATTTATGAGGATAGTGGGGCAAGGAATAACCAATTTAAAAGGAAAAGTACTACCAACCTCCTGTTGGTACCAGATTTACATAATTTTGAAACTATGTTGAACAATGAGATAAAAAATTATTACAAGAATAGAAAGAAATGGTACCCTAATAATATAACTCTGGAAGAAATGGAAGTGATGAAGGAAATTATTAATGACAAAGAAATTAGAAGTATGAAACCAGACAAGGGGGGTGGGGTAGTTATTATGCAAAATTGGGAATATATGGGAAAGATGCTTGGAGTTATAAATGTGGAGGGTAGATACAGTCAAGTATCACAAAATGAAATAAATATAGCCTACCGTAAAATAGATTTGATTTTGGAGGACGATTTGATGCAAGGGGCTAGAGATAAAACACTATATGAATTTTTGAGTGTGCCCAAATGATTCATTTCTAGCATATTTGGAATTCCGAAGACTCACAAGAATTCCGTGGACCCACCTATGAGACGAATAGTCTCATCAGGTGGGACCATGATTGAACCTTTGGCTATATTTCTGGACAAAAAGTTAAAACCATATCAGAAATCAAACCCACATATATTAGTGGATTCATGGGACTTTCTCACAAAAGTGGGGAAATTAAAGTATGATGTGGAATATATGTTTATAACAGTGGATGTTAAAGATTTGTTTTCTGTAATTCCGCATGAGTTAGAACTTAAATGGTTAGAGGAAATGATGATAGAATTTGGGTTTTTGGATGGTAGAGACTTCAATTTAGTAATAGAGTGTGTGGAGTTGGTTATGAAAAATAACTATATATTTCCAAGGAGAGTTATACCATCAGATTGATGGCATACTGATGGGGGCAACCTGTGCACATATAGTGGCAAACATAGTATTATTGTATTGGGAGAAACATTTTATACTGGATTCTGGATACAAGCAGTATATTAAAGCGTATTTTAGATTTTTGGATGATATATGCTTGGTCTGGAAGGGACCAAGACATGAAATAGATAATTTTTGAGGTATATTGTACAAACTACATAATTTGTAGGATTTGCACATGAAATATGGGAAGATAAAGTGAACTTCCTGGATGTTACTATCGTGAAGGATAACAAAAATAAAAAATTTAAGTCCAAATTGTATAGGAAGAAGTGCTTCTCTAATACATATTTACATTATAGTAGTAATCACTCTATTAATCAGAAACAAAATATTATAAAAGGTCAGATGATCAGGGTGATAAGTATGACATCAGAGGAAGATGATATGAGGATTGAGTTGGACTGGTGGAAAGAGAAATATATACCATTAATATTAAGTGGGCATAGTAATAGTAACTGTATGCAACCCGAAGCAAGGGAGCTGGATGAAAGAAAGAGACAGGAGAAGTATATATGATACTGACGTATAATCAAGACACTAAAGACATTAAGAATAT
>NC_056737.1:1620501133-1620534006 GCF_019279795.1 Protopterus annectens
TTTAGTATTATCATTTGCCATCTATGCTTGCTGATTTACGGTAAAATTTGCTGATCTGGGCACAGCTTAATTAGTCAATGTTTGCGAAACCTTAATAAGTTTTTATTTTGAGAGTGAGGGCAGTTTGCCATGGTTCTGGGTATTGTTGCTGGCTTTATAATACATTGTAACTTGATTAGCTGTTGAGTGTTTTGCTTTGCTCTGTGTTGGACATGATTACATGTTGCTGCACTGAGTGCATTGCCACTGTAGCTGCTGCTGAATAGTCGCTGGTGAACACATTTAACTTTTTTCCTTGTGTGTGACATGACCATTTCACTTGGTTGTTGTTGTCTTTCGGCTTTTCCCGGTTAGGGGTTGCCAAAGCGGAACTCCGGTCCACTAATGATTGGCAGTAGATTTTCACAAACGCCAAGGTGCCAGCTCGACGTTCAACCTTCAATGAAGGGGCGCCCATTTACCCATGTTTTTTGAATGCCCACCGAACCACAGGGAGGACATGCAGACTCCACACAGAAGGCACTCCCCGCACTCCAGCTGGGAATCGAACGGGAGAACCTCTTGCTGTGAGGCAACAATGCTACCGCTGCACCACCACTGAAGCCAATGTATGTAGATATTATCATGGGTGTTTGCAGAGTGCTTAAGATTGCTGTAAGCTGTATGGTATTCTATGACACTGCTACCAGCTGCAGATCTGTGCACTCATGTCCACTGTTTTACTGTATATTAAGTACATTTGTGTTCTACCGGTGCAAGCTGCTCATTTTGCTTTTTACTCATATTGTTTGGTTGCAAGCTGAGCATGTCGTGCTTGGGAGTAGCTGTGATGTTTCCTCCAGCGTGTTGCCTATTACAGCGTCTCCACTATTTTGCTAAGTTGTTAGCTGTGGTTTTCCCTCCAACTCTTGCTTAAATAGCCTGTTTCTGGCTTATTAACTACATCTGATTTGTTGTTTTTTTTTCCTGCTTCCTGCAACATGCTGTTTAACTAGCCCACATCTGCCTTATTAACTACTACTTAGTTGTCACTTCTGCTTCCTCTACGTTGTTGACTAATACAATACCTCTACTATTTTGGTAGGTTAGCTGTGGTTTACCTTCCAGCTCTTGCTTAAGTCGCTTACTTCTGCCTTATCAGCTAATACTTGTTTGTCACTTATTTCTGCTGCCTTCAGTGTGTTGCCTAATATCGTGTCTCTATTTTGGTAAATGTTAGCTGTGCTTTTCCTTCAAACTCTTCTTTAACTACCTCACATCTGCATTATTAACTACTTCTTATTTGCTATTTCTGCTTCTTGCTTCCTCCACAGTGTTGCCTACTATACTATATCTACTGTTTTGGTAAGTTGGTAGCTCTGCTGTTTGTTCCCTCCAACTCTTGGTTAACTAGCCTACTTTGGCCATATCAACACTACTGTGTATTTGTCACTTCTGCTTCTTGTCTTACCTAGCACCACTTTTATTTGTCACTTAGTGTTCAACTAGGCATCACTGTTGTTAATTTCAAATGCAGCTAACAGTGTGACTGGTTGAATAATCCCTCTTTCTTTAATGTATACATAACAGCCTTATACCCGTCATTTATCATTACAAGATATAGACACACCTGGCAAAATGATTGACCATCTGTCTGTTATTCCTTCTATAGACAGCCTCATATCACTGGGCATTCTTAGGCAGTGTAAAAACAACCTAATGCTCACAGACAATGTACTGCTTTTGACAAATGTAATGCAATCTGTGTGAGTGTAAGTACTTATATAACAGAGGCCTACCTGTCAACAAAACTATGGTATCTGAGCATCAGACTTCAGCATCCACACCTCTACAAACTCATAACAAACCAACTAATGTTGAGATGGTCAAAAAGTCACTGCCTAAGCTTCCTAGAACCAAGGGGAAATGCCTCAGCATCAATGAAAAGTCACCATGCTGTTGCCACTAAACCCACAGGAACAAATAGAGAATATAAGTGATTGGTGACGCCATTATTAAGTACCTGAACTCCATACTTAAAATGGTGGACAAAGATTGGGTGGAATTTGTATCGGTGATAGGATCTGTGGCATTACAGGATCCTTTGGTCCGCCATTCCACACAAGTGTGAGTACAACCTTATAGTGTCCCATGCAGATGTCAGTAAATTGTAGTACTCTACACTGAAAGGTATTCAAAGAGACATATTGGATCTCATTATGCATGTGTTAAATGCTGGCAAGAAAAGGGTGCTTAGTAGAATCCTACCAAGATGCCTACATACAATGAAAATCGATAATTAGCAGTAAAAAAGTTCAGTTACAGGCTTGCTGTTCCTGAACTGTTTGAAAGTTTCTGTGAGGCCATTTTTGCTTGGGCTGGAGGAGGGTCTCTCTGTTGATCAGTGGCAGTGACTAACATTGAGCAGCTTCCCTGCCCCCGTAGAGGTGGTTACTGACTTGAAACTGTAGTTTTATTGGCCACTAGGGGTCATTTCCATAACTCCTTCATCTTCCTCTCTTAAAACCCAGTTGCCTCGTGGTTTGGGCATCTTTTCAGGCTTGTTGGCAGTTGGTGAAGCACCCTCAAAGAGGAAAAACCGCTGAGAGAAGAAGGGAGCCACTTTTGAGATTTTAAGTATTTTTTCTCTGTTTATTTGCTAAGTTTTTCTGCATAGCTGCCTAGCTTGAGCATTTTCTGGCTTGTTAAACTTGATTTCTGTATTAGTAGCTGTATTTAGAGCACAACCAAAAGCTGTTTGCTGAAATTCCTGTTTGCACTTAATTTTAAATCGTTTTTTTCTTAAAACTTGCATATTTTCTGTCCTTGACCTAGCACTCTTGTGTGGGGTTGCACTTAATTTTAAATCGTTTTTTTCTTAAAACTTGCATATTTTCTGTCCTTGACCTAGCACTCTTGTGTGGGGTCATTTACTGCACTGTTATAACTTGATATTACTTGTGAACCTCTGCTATCTCTGTAAAAAACAAAAAAAAAAAATCTTGCTTTTTTCCCACTTTTCTGAGAGTTAAAAAAGTTCAGTTACAGGCTTGCTGTTCCTGAACTGTTTGAAGGTTTCTGTGAGGCCATTTTTGCTTGGGCTGGAGGAGGGTCTCTCTGTTGATCAGTGGCAGTGACTAACATTGAGCAGCTTCCCTGCCCCCCATAGAGGTGGTTACTGACTTGAAACTGTAGTTTTATTGGCCACTAAGGGTCATTTCCATAACTCCTTCATCTTCCTCTCTTAAAACCCAGTTGCCTCGTGGTTTGGGCATCTTTTCAGGCTTGTTGGCTGTTGGTGAAGCACCCTCCAAGAGGAAAAAACGCTGAGAGAAGAAGGGAGCCACTTTTGAGATTTTAAGTATTTTTTCTCTGTTTATTTGCTAAGTTTTTCTGCATAGCTGCCTAGCTTGAGCATTTTCTGGCTTGTTAAACTTGATTTCTGTATTAGTAGCTGTATTTAGAGCACAACCAAAAGCTGTTTGCTGAAATTCCTGTTTGCACTTAATTTTAAATCGTTTTTCTTAAAACTTGCATATTTTCTGTCCTTGACCTAGCACTCTTGTGTGGGGTCATTTACTGCACTGTTATAACTTGATATTACTTGTGAACCTCTGCTATCTCTGTAAAAACAAAAACAAAAATTAAATTTTCCTTTTTTCCCACTTTTCTGTGAGTTTAAGTTCAGTTACAGGCTTGCTGTTCCTGAACTGTTTGAAAGTTTCTGTGAGGCCAATTTTGCTTGGGCTGGAGGAGGGTCTCTCTGTTGATCAGTGGCAGTGACTAACATTGAGCAGCTTCCCTGCCCCGTAGAGGTGGTTACTGACTTGAAACTGTAGTTTTATTGGCCACTAGGGGTCATTTCCATAACTCCTTCATCTTCCTCTCTTAAAACCCAGTTGCCTCGTGGTTTGGGCGTCTTTTCAGGCTTGTTGGCTGTTGGTGAAGCACCCTCCAAGAGGAAAAAACGCTGAGAGAAGAAGGGAGCCACTTTTGAGATTTTAAGTATTTTTCTCTGTTTATTTGCTAAGTGTTTCTGCATAGCTGCCTAGCTTGAGCATTTTCTGGCTTGTTAAACTTGATTTCTGTATTAGTAGCTGTATTTAGAGCACAACCAAAAGCTGTTTGCTGAAATTCCTGTTTGCACTTAATTTTAAATCGTTTTTTTCTTAAAACTTGCATATTTTCTGACCTTGACCTAGCACTCTTGTGTGGGGTCATTTACTGCACTGTTATAACTTGATATTACTTGTGAACCTCTGCTATCTCTGTAAAAACAAAAACAAAAAAATTTTGCTTGTTTCCCACTTTTCTGAGAGTTAAAAGTTCAGTTACAGGCTTGCTGTTTCTGAACTGTTTGAAAGTTTCTGTGAGGCCATTTTTGCTTGGGCTGGAGGAGGGTCTCTCTGTTGATCAGTGGCAGTGACTAACATTGAGCAGCTTCCCTGCCCCCCGTAGAGGTGGTTACTGACTTGAAACTGTAGTTTTATTTTCCCTTTTGGGTCTATTCCTGCTTCTTTCCAGCCCCTGCTATCAAGCACGCTTTAACGTGCTTTAGCGCGATTTAGTGCAGAGTTGCCACTAGAGCAGCATCGGGCAGCACCGGTTAAACAAGGTTAAACTCTTTCTGGCTCCAGAAAGTCTGTTCTTCAATGTTTCCCTTAGAACTGCTCTGTTAGGAACCTAAACAGTTTACACCTACACTAAAAAGTGCAACACTTGTTCCAAATAGCTTTTTCTTCTCAAAAAGCTCAGCACTTGTCTTATAAGCGTATCCCTTGTCTTATAAGCATTCTCTTTGCAGGTCAAGCACTCCTATATTATACAAATCTCTCACTAGCAAAACACCCCAGGAGTGCCCACTTCCTGCTAAGCCCACTACTTTTCTGTCTCATACCAACTCATAATTCTTTCTAGCATGTCGAAGGGTCAGATGCTGGCGTCCTCTCCTGCCCAGTTGGTGAATCTGGGAATTCTGAGACAATGTTACAATTGTCTCATGTACACGGACAACCCTCTCCTCCTCCCACGTAACACTAACACTTGTGAGAGATGCAGCTATTTAGCCAGACTGGAGGCTGAGCTCTCTCAACTCAGGACTGGCAAGAACAGGCAGGAGGAGAAGGCAACTACACACACCACAATACCAGTCTCACATAACTCAACCACACCACTGAATCAAACACATAAACACACTAAGACATACTCGGAGGCTCTGAGTAAAAATTTACCTAAACAGCAGAGGCCTCCAAAGCAGACACCCAAGCAACTGCAAACTCAATACACCACACAAACAACACATAAACAACAAAATCAGTGTGCAAAGCAGTCACTGCCCTTAACGCCAAATACAACACCAAACATACTTGTCATAGGTGACTCCATAGTCAGACACACTGACGTCCGCTCACCAGACTGAGTAAGGAGAAGGTCACAGTAAGCTGCCTGTCGGGCGCTAGAATCCGCCACATAACACAAGCACTCAGGTCTCTCAACAGCAGGTACAAGTATGACTCAGTCATTGTCCACGCTGGTGTCAACGACCTGAGGCGTACCTCCTTGGACTACATGAAAAGAGACATTGAGGAGCTCTCTGATTATGTAGCCCAGGCAGGTATGACCCTGACCTTGAGCAGTATCCTACCTTCACCTAGAATGATGCCACAATACAGTGATAAGATGATCAGCTTTAATAATTGGCTTAAATTCTGGTGTCATTCAAAGGGGATCCAATGTCTGTCTGCCTGGGATGACATGCTGGACAAACCACGCTGCTTAAGGGACGGCTTGCACCTGTCACCCCTAGGCTTCCGGATATTGGCAAAGGCTCTTGCCACCCCATAGTGCCTTTTTAGGCAAGGCTCAAATTCTAAACCTACCACCCTAGAACACAAAAAGTAAAAACTAAGGGTAATGCTGCTCAATGCCAGAAGTCTCAATCTCAAGATGCACGCACTTCGAGGCCCTTCTCAGTATGGAGAACATCGATGTCTGTGCTGTGACAGAAACCTGGTTCAAGGCTCCTGAGAGCACCCCAGCACTAGCAGGTTTCACCTCATATCATGCGTTCCGGCCCCAAAATCCGGACAACACCAAGAAAGGAGGGGGGGGTGTCCATATTAATAAAGGACACCCACACCTCAAGGTTGGTGGCAACGCACGATGCATTGGAGACCATCCAGGTGCAATTAACCATAGGCAAGACTGCTCTGCAATTTGTAGCATGTTACAGGCCACCCTCTCAAACTCAGGAACCTCACATGGCCTTCCTGAAAACAATGGAGGGGATAAATGTATCTCCAAACACCATCATACTAGGTGACTTCAACTACCCTAATATAGACTGGGAACACTACTCAAGCCCAAACACTCTAGCCCAAAGGTTCCTGGAGTTCATAAACTCAAATGCCATGGAACAACTAGTCACCATCCCCACAAGAGGAGAAAACATACTTGATCTCATCATCACGAACATGGGATCAAAATGTTCAACACCGGAAGTATACCCCTCACTGGTGAGATCAGATCATAAACTAATCTTGCTGGAGGTCCTCATCCCGCCCCACCTGAAATAAAAAAGACCACAGTGAAAAACTTCTCAAAAGCCGACTTCACACTTCTAAAAACTAATGTGGTCTCCTTTAAGGCCCCTGAGCCAGTGGTAAACATTACTCAAACCGCTGAATCACTTACAAATGCCTTCTACCAGCACCTACAGGACTGCATGGATCAGGCAATCCCAAACAAAACTAAGACTCTTTGTACCAAAGGCAAGCGTCCAGTCTGGTGGACCCCAGCCATAAACAAGCTCTACAACAAAAGGAGGAAGCTACTACAAGATAGAGCAAAATCCTTGAAAGGTAAGACACCTTTGATCATTATAAGTAAAAAACTAAGAGCTCTCATAAAATCATCCAAGGCAAATTTTGAGAGAAAAATCGCCAAGGACTCAAAAGACAATCATAAGGCCTTCTTTAGCTATGTTAGAAACCTAGGAGGAAACTCCCAGATATGCTCAGAATTAGTTCAAAATGATGTGAAGATTACTGAACCTACACACATTGCCAACATACTGGCTGACAGGTTCAGTGCAAACTTCTTCCCCCCCCCAAAAGGAGAGATATCTATACCAGAGGATTGTAGCCCCCGAAACATCTCCAACACCCAGGTGAGAACTGCTCTCTCCAAAGAAAAAACACAGCATCCATGGGAGCGGATGGTGTCCACGGCTGTGTGCTCCACGAACTCAATGAGGAATTAAACCCGCAGTTAGGACAGCTGTTTAATCTTAGCCTCACCTCAGGATCGTACCCAAGGAGTGGCGCCGGCGACTGTGGTCCCACTTCACAAGGCGGTGCCTCCACCGACCCTGGAAATTACCGTCCCATTAGCTTGACAAGCCTTATCTGCAAAGCCATGGAGAGGATCATAATGGAACTCATAAATAAAGACATAGGGAACTTGCAGACTTTGGATCCAACCCAGTTTGGCTTTGTCAAAGGCAGATCATGCCTTTTAAACTTGGTTGACTTTTTCGAGATAGTCACCAAGGCCATTGATGAGGGAAAGGCAGTCCATACAGCCTACCTTGACCTGGCAAAGGCCTTCGACACAATACCCCACTCAGGTATCATCGAAAAACTCATCAGCTTGAATGTAAACCCATACATCACAAGATGGGTTGCAAACTGGCTAAGTGACAGAACCCACAGGGTCAGAGTTGCTGGAGCCATGTCAAACTCAAAGCCTGTCACAAGTCGTGTCCCACAGGGATCAGTCCTGGGTCCACTCTTGTTCAGCATCTACTTTTCTGAAGTACAAGCAAACACAGGAGGGTTATGGCTGACAAAGTTTGCAGATGACTGCAAACTGGGCGCCATAGTCAAAACACATCTGACACAGATATCCTTCAGAAGGGCCTCACAGAAACGGATAACTGGTGCCAGAGCCATGGCCTAAAGTTAAATGCCAAGAAATGCATAGTTATACCCTTCGGGAAAAACAAGGTTACCCCTAGCTACCATATAGGTGGCAATCCACTGAGCACAGAAGAAGTCATCAGGGATCTGGGGACCCAGGTTGACAGTAGCCTTTCGTTTGACACTCATGTTGCTAAAGTAGTTAGGAAAACCTTCTACATTGCCCACCTGATCATGAAGGGATTCACATCTAGATCAAGGGAGGTCATCGTCCCCCTGTACACATCACTCATTAGACCTATGATTGAGTACAATGCCCCATTCGGAATGTATCTGACCCGACACCTGCAGCAGCTGGAAAGGCCCCAAAAGTTCCTCACCAAAAGGGTAAAGGGTCTCAAAAATATGTCTTATGCTGCCCGACTGAAAGAACTCCAGCTCTATTCAGTCTCATACCACTTGCTCAGAGGTGACCTGTGCCTGACATATAAGGCCATGTCAAACCCTGATTTGATGAATATGCTTCACCTCAAAAATCTAGATCCCTCAGAACCACAAGGGCGGGAGACTTAAACCTTGACACGGTTATTAATAGAACGTGCTGGAGGGACAGATTCATCACCCAGAGACTCCCTATGCTGTGGAACAAAATCCCGGTACATGTGAGGCAGAGCACCTCGCTGGCCTTGTTCAAGAGGAATCTTGACCAATGGATGGGGGATCGCAGATATACCCCAGGGATTACTTCAGTGTCACTGCTTGACAGAGGCACAGCAAAATAATAGGCATAGTTTTATTCAAACTAAAGGGGTGGCGAAAGCCAAATAACTATGGGCTAGGCTTATAAATGCCCTTGGGCAGATAGCCTAGTATGAACCTATGAACCTATGAACCTATAAAAGAAACTTTTCCACTGACATTTTTAAATTGCTTCTACAAAATTGCAACTGGTCTCTAAAGCATCTCCCACTAGACTCAGTGGTACAATATTTGAACAATACATTTCTTGATATACTAAACAGCCTGGCTCCTATCAGGAATGTTAGAACTAAAGCTAACTACTGTCCATGGCTTACCAAAGAAACCGGACAACTACTAAAGCAAAGGGACAAACTCTAGTCCCAATATCAGGCAACAAAAGCAAAGCCTCCTTTGATAACTATCATTACTTAAGAAATTTAACCAAAAAACAAATCAAGAATGATAAAAAAAACTTTTCTATACCACAATCCAACATAAACACCAAACTAATCCACAAAAATTCTGGGGTTCCATTAAACAACTTCTACATCCAGGCCAAACCTCAACCTCAACTCCCAATACCCCCAATCCTAGAGAACATATAGCAACCCAATTCAACTCTTTCTTGACAAACTCTATTCCTTCATCCTTAGAACACAAAAAGGATGCTCCACCAGTCACCCAACCAGGAACCAATGTTTCCCCAACAACACTCACACTACAACCCATCTAAATAAACAAAATAAAAAAAAATGCTAACCAAACTAAAACCCACATCACTTGCTGCTGAGAAGCTACCAAATTAATATCTCAAATTAGCAGCTGATGTCATCTCTTATCCTGTATCTATCTTGATCAATAGATCCATTTCTGAGAAGTACATCCCTAAGATTTGGAAAATTTCCTATGTAACACATCTTCACAAAGGTGGCACCTCTATAGAACATTCCAACTACAGACCAATATACATACTATCACCCCTCTCAAAAATTTTGGAAAAGTGTATTCACGCACAATTGCTGGACCATCTATTAACTAAACATCTCCTAACCAATTCACCCTGAATTTTGACCCACCCACAGCACCACAACTGCATTGTTAAATTTCACCAGCACTGGAAACCAACTCAGAAATGACAGACAACTTGCCTCCTCTATTTTTCTAGATATGTCAAAGGCACTTGATACAGTATCCCACCAAAAGCTCTTACATGAGCTCACATCCCTAGACATATCTAAAGAATCCCTCTCCTCATTCCACAAGTATTTTTCCAATCACCAACTAGCTTTCAAGTGGCAGAATGATCTATCTACCCTTTGACCTGTAACTGTAGGAGGCCGACAAGGATCAGTACTTGGCCCATTTCTTTTCTCTGTCTTCAGTAACAAACTTCACACTGCAACTGGCATTGCCACTATCATACAGTACTCAAATGACTCCACTGTCATCTGCACTGCACCCTCCCTGCCACAACTTCAAGAAATCACCCCAAAATCCTTTTCTGCCATAGAAACTTACCTGCCCAACTATCAGCTCATTCTAAACCCTAACAAAACCAAATTAATGCTTTGTCGTAACAATCATCATAAATCCTATAACCTGTCAGCACTTTAAAATTACCTCATCTAACAACACTACAACTGAGCCAGTCTTAGAAACCAAGCTCCTAGGTGTTACCACTGATAGTTTGAGTTTTGACAAAAATGGATTAGTTATTAAAAATGCCCACATAAAATTAGGTTTTCTCTATAGAATAAAGACTTAATTCACTAACTCATCTAGACAAGCTATTGCCAGAGCCCACTTATTATCGACACTCGTATATGCCTCCCCTATATTCACAAACCTCAAAAAAACAGACATGAAAAAGGTAGAAACACGCTACCATACGATAGCCAAATCCAGCACAAATCTACCTCACAGAACCTATCACTGTGTTGCTCTCCGACTACTAAAATGTCTTGAGCTATCCGATATCCTATCCTTAAACCAACTAATACTTTGCCACTCTATCATATATATAAACCTGACAAATGTCTAGCTCTCCAAACCCTAGTACAAACCTATAACAATAACAGACCCCTGAAATTCTCTTAACAGATTACTGCTAAAAGTTTCAAAATCCAACAACAGCTTTGGGGACTTTCTTTATTCAAATCACATCTCTAAATCATAGAATTCCATCCAACACAATATTCTTAACACCAGTAACCCCACTCAGTTTAAAAACCTGCTTAAGTCCCATTTAAATGACAGCTGGCTATATTCCTGTTCATCCCCAGGCCGATCAAATTTATTTTTCTCTAGCTCCATTCCCCCCACACTCTATTCTTTGTTTACATCCATTTTTTCTAATTTCCCAGATCAGCCTCTGAGCCCTTATAATTGTCTCCATAGATTCCTGTTCATCCATCTTCTCTCCCATCTTTTCTTACTCTTCTTCATCTTTTACTATCCACTCATCGATAGCCTCAGCAGAATTTTCTACATGAACTGCACAGTATTCTAAGTATGATTAAAGTTGTCCATGACTGTGATAATACTTGCAACCACATCTTTTTTGTACCTTGTGATTACTTTTCCTATTTCCTCATTGCTCTTTTGGAAATGTTTTAAAGTAATGATACCCCCAGACTTCTGTAAACTCATTTTTATATATTTCTACTATTGTCTGGACTATTTTTACACAGTATATAACCAACCTAACTCCTTTGTATTGAGCTATATAACTACTGTGGGATTAATAAGACTAATAGTGATGAAGATCTATCTTTTGTAACAATGGACAGAGTAGATATTACTGTAGTAGAAGCAGAAGATTCTTCAGAGCTGGCCAACAAAGGTATTCTTGTAATTGGAGATTCAGTTATTAGAGGAACTCATATTTACAGAGATGGTAATGAACATTGAATAGTGTTATGCTTAACAGGAGCAAAAATAGAAGATGTGATGTTTGCTACGTTCCCACAAGATTGATGTTGTTGTTGTTTGTGAAACATGGCTAAAGAACTATGACTGGAAACCAGTTCTGTCAGGGTATGAATGTCTTTACTGTAACATTTACCATATTATATTTACCAGAAACAGACTGGAATAATGTTGATTCAACAATGTTATTAAGGAAATTATTCACAGCGTATATTCAGGAACAACAATTGCTTCAGATTGTTAAAAAAACTACCAGGGGATGGAACATACTCGACATTGTGTTCCCAAAGAAATTATTGTAACTTCAAGTCAAGTTTTACCCCCGTTGATGTGCAGTGATCATGGTGTTATAAAGGTTAATTTGTTGCTAGATAATTCTACCAAACTGAAATCTAAACCAATGCACAGAAGGTTAATTACAGATTATATGGAAGCAAAACAGTCACTATGTAAAACTATCTGGAGTGAGGTGTTCAGTGGAAAAACTGCAGATGGAATGTGGAAAGTTTTGAAAGAGAAATTGCTTGAGTGCAAAAAATCAAAAAAATTTTAACATCAGGATATAGGCATACAACATCGGGTAGATATATTTCCATAAGCACAAGATATTTGATTAAGGTGAGACTGAGAGACAAAAATATAAGAAATGGAAGAAAGGTTGAACTGCAACTTTGAAAACTGAAATAAACAAGCTGGACAAACAGATTGAGCATAGGGTGAGACAAGATCAAGAAAAATTTGAAGAAAAATTATATAAAGATATTGAGCATAATAGGAAGCCTTTTTATAGATACATAAGATGTGGAAGGAGTAAAGACACAGAAATTGATAAACTGTGTGCAGATTCTAAAATTTATTCACAGACACAACAGATTATAGATATATTTACAAAATCTTATGCAAAACAGTTTGGCTCCACAAAAGGGGTGATAAGTTGTCTGAGTGACATCCAGGTAACTCCAGATACTGGAATCAAATTAGATTATATTGAAAAAGAACTGTGCAATCTGGATCCAAACAAAGCACAGGGAGGAGACGGAATTAGTAACAATGAACTGAGAACACTTCAGCAAGAACTTACAGTACCATTATATCTATTATTCACTAGGCCATAAAAATATGGGGAAATTTCTTAAGAGTAGAGACATGTTATTAAGCCTGTGTTTAAGGGAAAGGGGAGAAGGACAAGCCCAGAGTTATATAGACCCTTAAGTCTACATTCATGTTGTGGAAAAATAATGTAGAAAGTAACATTGGATACGTTATTGTCAGAACTGGATAGGTTGGGACTTGAAACCATTTATCAGGATGCATATGTTGAAAACAAATCTATTACCACCTGTAACATGATGTTCTATAACAATATAATAACAGCTATGAATGGAAAATTGTGCTGTGATGTAATTTATATAGATTTAACTTCAGCATTTGACAGGGTCATACACAAACCACTGATCAATAAATTAGTACAACTAGTGGATACATTCCTTCATTGGCTATCTCAATCCATGCCTCAAGAGACAATTGTATTAGGTGACTTTAATATAGACTGGCTCACATGCTCTGCTCAACAACCCACTAACTACATCAATCTTCATACCTTCTCTCAAGTAATCAAACAGCCACCCAGAATAGTCAAAAACAGTAAAAAAGAAAGACTATTAGACTGGATCTTACTAAATAAAATACCCTGCTCCTACTTAGCCGGAACCCTTCTAGACTCATTGAGTGACCATCAAACTACTTTCTTACTTAAATACAACTCCCATCACCCCCAAAGTCCTATACTTCAAACAATTAGAAACAAAAAACACTTTAACCCCACTCACTTCAGACAAGAACTAAAGCTATATAATTGGTCTGACCTTTATTACCTACCCTTAAACGAAGCTATTCAACACTTCAACTCCATCTTCTTAGATATATTAAATAGACACACCCCTGCAAGAACTACTAGAGTAAAGTCAAACCCAGTTCCATGGTTAACTAGGGAAACTAGGCAAAAAATAGCTGAAAGAAACAGAGCCTGGACAACCTGGCGGTCCAAGAAAAGCCCTAGTACACAGAAAGCCTACCAACAGATTAGGAATCTAACCAAAAACTAGTTATCCAAGACAGGAGAAACTACTTCAATACCCATCAAACCCAATGCATGAATAACCCTAAGAAATTCTGGGCAGGTTTAAACAAGTTACTACACCCTGGTAAAACCATTACCCCTCCCCCAACATCAGGTTTAACAAAAGACAACATAGCCGAATCATTCAATACATTCTTTACTAAAACTGTACAAACACTAGCCCAACAATATCTCACTGTCACTACAACAGGTGTCCCCACCTCCACTAACTACATGCCCACTTTTAAACTGCAACCCACCCCAACCTCCTACATAAGAAAACTACTATCCCAGCTGAAACCCACAACACTAGGAATAGATTCCTTCCCCAATGAATTTCTAAAATTTGCAGTAGCAGAAATAGCTGAACCAGTTTCTATACTAATCAATAGATCAATCACTGAAGCTACAGTACCCCTGATTTGGAAAACTGCCTGCATCATACCTCTTCATAAAGGTGGCACTTCCTATAACATATCCAACTACCAACCAATCGCTATTTTATCTCCACTGGCTAAAATATTAGAAAAATGCATCCACCATCAACTTATGTCCCACCTTATAAATCAGGAACTCATATCTCCAACTCAGCATGGTTTCCGTCCAGGTCATAGTACCACCACAGCTTTGTTAGCATTCACAGATACCATAAACCATAACAGAAACAATGGTAAACTTACTTCTGCCCTTTTCTTAGACCTATCAAAAGCCTTTGATATGGTTAGCCATGACAAACTCATCTGCCACCTCAAAAACCTAGGATTAGACAACCAATCAATCACCTGGTTCGACAACTATCTTAGTGACAGGCAACAAGCAGTACGGTGGAACAATAACTTGTCTCTACTTTTACCAGTCACTCTTGGGGTACCTCAGGGATCAATACTGGGTCTCTTGCTATTCTCAGTTTTCACAAACAATCTCCACTCAGCAGCAAATAGCACCAGCCTTATACAATACGCAGACAATTCCACTATAATATGCAGTGCCTCAACCCTGCAAGAACTACACAATAAAACCCAGGATAATTTCAACTCAGTTGAACAATGGCTTACTGACAATGGCCTCATTCTTAACCCCAAAAAGACCAAGATCCTGCTATTTCACCCCTCACAAAATACCAGCCTTACCGCCACTTTCAATATTCACTCTAAAAATGGTAGACTTATCACTACCGAATCTAACACAAAACTACTAGGTGTCACCATTGATAACAACTCTGAACCCAACTGCAACGATAGAACGACCAAAAAGTCACGGAACAAAAACTGGAGCAGGAATGAAGGACTTGAGCACAGCTCGAACAGTACGAACAGAAAAAATCTTTTAATGAATAAAACAATGTGAACAACTTCACTGGTTAAGCGCTTTCATCTGTTTGGATACAGACTTCATCAGAACCGGTATTTTGAGAATACCCATAGTTTAAATAGCAACTTTGGTGCCAAAACTTATCAGTCACTTAAAGAAACATCATCCTATATCACAATGATGTAAGATAGCCAAACTAACACTATAATATACTGTTGTAATTCATTAAAATATTCATTAAAATAATCACATATATAATACATTATTAAATGGCAGTATGAAATACATTTCCATATTCCTCTAATCTAGTACATAAGTCCTGTTTCAGATGCAATGTATGTAATTAATAATAAATATAATTAATAATAAATATAATAAATATAATAGATTTCATATAGTATATCCAATACAAATAATTATAATATATCCAATAAAACTAATTTATTTAAAATATTTAAAATCATGTGCTCTTATAAAACCTCATAATAATAATGTTATGACCTATTGTGTCTATCAAATGAATACAAAATATACTAGCTAATGGCTAAAAAAGGTTTGATACTAATACTTTCATTAATACCCGGATATCTAGTGGCATCTGTAAGTATTTGCCACTTACTTTCTTTGCACGCTAACAACATTTTCCAATTTCCTCCTTGAATATAGCTGTCTACCTGATCAATAATGGAAAATTTAAAATAATGTTGTTCCCCTTTGTCATGTAAATGTTTATACAATGCAATATTCATATCTTTAACTTGAATTTTATAGTAGTGTTCATAAATACGTTTTTTTATTTGTCTCTCTGTTTTACCTATATAAAATGCTGGGCAGGCCATGCACGTAGCTAAATAAACTACCTGCTTGGTATTGCAATTGCCTGCCCTGCATCTCATATATGTCTTGTTAATATCATCAAGTTTAATGCCTATCACTTCATTAATACGCCCACACTGTTTGCAAGATCCACATTTGGTAGTCCCTTTTGTTGTTTTCTTTGGTTTGACATATGTGTTTACTTTTTCCAATAACCTTTTTATGTTTGGAGCCGTTTTGTACACAAAGTGCGGGTTGCTACCCAGTCTTGTACCTATATTTTCTGATACTGTAATTAAATCCCAATGCCTATTTACTATATCCTTAATTAGGTTCACATAAGGTGTGTACATTAAAACACACACTCTATTTCTACCTTCATATGCCAAATCATTATTTTTAATATTAATGTCCACTCCGGTTTTTAAATATTTACCTAATAATGGTATATATTTACTACCCCATTGTTTTTTTATATAGTTTGTAACATCTTTCAACATACTCAATGGGTATCCCCTATTACTGAACATATTAGAAATAAACTCCAATTCTGCTTCCATAACTTCCTTAGTGGATGACATACGTGCCGCTCTGATGCATTGTCCCTTAAAGACATTTTTAAACATATACGGTGGATGGTTGCTATTAAATTCTATATAATCATTTGAGAATGTGTTTTTCCTGTATATCCTGGATGCAAATCCTCCACTAGAATGGCTTATGTACGTGTCTAAATAAGAGATACCCTTTTCACTTATGTTGTAAGTGAATCTAAGAAATTCCATCGTACCATTAATATATTCAATGAATTCACTAATTTTCTCTTTTGGACCTTTCCATAAAATAAATAAATCATCTAAAAACCTAACATAAAATGCAATGTCTGAGTAAAATCTACTGTTAAACAGATGTACAGACTCCCATTCCAACATAACAAGATTAGCAAAAATGGGGGCACAAGAGGCCCCCATTGCCACACCTCTACTCTGCCTGAATTATTCGCCTTGAAATAATATAAAATTGTAATCAAGAACTAAGGCCATCATATCCATTATTAAGCTAATCTTGTCCCAGCATAAGTTGGAATGATTCCTCAAGCTGTTGCTAAAATATTCAAGTCCAATTTCTTTGGGTATACTTGAAAATAAGTCCGTAACGTCAATAGTTAAGAAAATCAAATCTTCCTTCCACATGTCTGATGTTAACTTGCCTAAAAAATCCCAGGAATCTTTAATCAAATGGGGTATATTTTGATATACATGTTTAGTCCATCTATCAATAGCAACTCCCATGTTATATGTTTTGGATTTTGATCCTGAAATAATAGGTCTAAATGGAGGGTTTTGAATAGATTAGTGCACTTTGGGAATACCAATAATATTAGCCAATACTGGGTAATCTACCTTCAAATATGTATACGTCTCATTTGTTATTCTATTGTCGATCAGATATTCCTCTAGGGCCAAGTCAATCCTTTTGTATCCAATGTTGATTTGATTTATAGAAACCTCTTCATAATTACCTGACAAGTACAAAATATTGTGTATTTGTGCATAGTAATCAAAAGTATTGTAAATTACAATGCCACCCCCCTTGTCTGGTTTCATTATTCTGATTTCATTATTATGCATTAATTGATTCAAACACGACCATTCGTTGTATGTTAAATTATCATTAAAAACATTGTAAAATACATTGCCTGTCTTTATGTTGTTATTCAACCAGTATATATCTTTACATACCATTTTTTCGAAGTTTGCTACCTGTGGATTGGAAACTGGAATATATGTACTTTTTTTAATAAGATCCTTACATCCTGTTGATTTCACATTCACATCATTTTGCCCAAATTGGATGGCTAAATTTAGCCTTCTACAATATAATTTGATTTCTTTAATAGTGTCTACTACATTAAAGCCTATGTTCGGAATAAATTTCATACCCTTACTGAACAACGTGAAGAATTCCTGACTAATATCTATGTCAGTATAATTGAACACATTAAAGCCATTGAAGGAATGTAAGATTCCAAGTTCTGCATTCACTGCATCACTAACATCATTCCCATCTTTTTCAAAACTGTTCTCACACAGAGAATACATGCTTGTTCCTTTGGGATAATGTGTAACTGTGTAACATTTAGTCTCATTCATTATTAACTTATTCTCGTCTCCATTAAATATATTCTTTTTTAACGTTCCCTCCTGTTCCATTGATTGTACTGCTTCTTGGGGGCTGGATAAAATCTGCCCCCTTGAAAATTTTCATCCCTATCCACATGCCTAGGTCCATTCCTGTAGCTACTATGTCTCCCTTTCTCTACTGCAACTGTAACCTGTGGCCAAACATATGCCCTATTGTACTGATAATGTTCCTTGTCACGTTGGATCTTCCTATTTTTTCTATTGTATACACTTGTTGCCTTATTTTCAGCTATATGAAATTGCTTATTGTAAAAATCCTTCCACTGCACAAATGCACCATCATTAATGATGTCCTCGTTTAATCTTTCCACTTCACTAACTAAACTAGACAGTTTCTCATCATTAGTTTTCATTAACAGTTTCATATAAGAAAAACCAAATGCATTGAACATTTTGTTAAATTCTTTCATAACATCAGCCTTATATTCGATACCCAAAGGAAGCTTAAAAAATCTAAGTCCTTTGGGAACAACTTTTAAAGCTATACATTTAGCTAAATAGGCATTGTCAATTTTTATATTCTTGATTTGAAATAATTTTTTGCCCAACAACATAATCATTTCTTTTATAGATTCATTTTCAATACTCAAATGTCTCCCATCACTTACAACATATGAATGTTCATCCACATTTACAAATTCATATTCGTCATATAAAAATGGTCTGCCCAGCATTTTATATAGATAAAACAGTGAGACAAATAAAAAAACATATTTATGAACACTACTATAAAATTCAAGTTAAAGATATGAATAATGCATTGTATAAACATTTACATGACAAAGGGGAACATTATTTTAAATTTTCCATTATTGATCAGGTAGACAGCTATATTCAAGGAGGAAATTGGAAAATGTTGTTAGCGTGCAAAGAAAGTAAGTGGCAAATACTTACAGATGCCACTAGATATCCGGGTATTAATGAAAGTATTAGTATCAAACCTTTTTTAGCCATTAGCTAGTATATTTTGTATTCATTTGATAGATACAATAGGTCATAACATTATTATTATGAGGTTTTATAAGAGCACATGATTTTAAATATTTTAAATAAATTAGTTTTATTGGATATATTATAATTATTTGTATTGGATATACTATATGAAATCTATTATATTTATTATATTTATTATTAATTATATTTATTATTAATTACATACATTGCATCTGAAACAGGACTTATGTACTAGATTAGAGGAATATGGAAATGTATTTCATACTGCCATTTAATAATGTATTATATATGTGATTATTTTAATGAATATTTTAATGAATTACAACAGTATATTATAGTGTTAGTTTGGCTATCTTACATCAATGTGATATAGGATGATGTTTCTTTAAGTGACTGATAAGTTTTGGCGCCAAAGTTGCTATTTAAACTATGGGTATTCTCAAAATACCGGTTCTGATGAAGTCTGTATCCAAACAGATGAAAGCGCTTAACCAGTGAAGTTGTTCACATTGTTTTATTCATTAAAAGATTTTTTTTGTTCGTACTGTTCGAGCTGTGCTCAAGTCCTTCATTCCTGCTCCAGTTTTTGTTCTGTGACCATTGATAACAAGTTAAAGTTTGATATCCACATTAATCTAGCTATTAAAAACACTCACAGAAAGCTAGGTAGTCTCTACAAACACAAATCCTACTTGACCCATTTTGCTAGGACCACAATTGCTCGCACTCACTTGCTCTCAACATTACTTTATGCATCCCCAATCCTAACAAATCTATCCAAAACAGAAACCAGCAAACTGGCAATCTGCTATAATCAAATAGCCAAATTTGCTAATAACTCTTCTTTTAGAACCCATCACTGTCATAACCTAAAACAATTGGACTGGCATGAATTGCCAAATTTATTAATCTACAATCAACTTATCATTACTTATAAGCTGCTCTCCCACCCAAATAAAACACCAGCTTTAAGCAACCTAATTCAGCAGTATTCCTGCCCTAGGCAACTCTGCACCACAGATAAGTTACTATTAACAGTCACTAGATCACACAACCATGACGGTGACTCCCTCTACTCATCTTACATATCCAAAATTTGGAACTCCCTGCCTCCATCCATTACCCTGGAATCTTCTCTATCCAGATTTAAGAAATCTATCAAAAGCCATCTCAGCAACAAATGGTTATGTCCCTACTCCACACCAGACAAACTTCAGTCCTACTCCACTCCTGCTATAACTCTTGCCTTAAACACATAATCTCCTGATTGGACTGTTTTAGTCCTATCAATACCACATTCAGATGCATGATGTGACTCTAGATAGATATTTAACATACTTTATTGTTTGTATATGCATTGATCATTATATATGTATTTTTGAAGGAATTAATAATGTGTGCTCATCTATATTGTCTGGTTGAATACACTAGAAACATGTAAAATATATTTGTATGTCCTGCATATGTGTTTCTTTGGAGCTTTTCTCCCTGGGCCTCCACTGAAAATGGACATGTATCCAGTTGGACTATCCCAGTTAACAAATGTCAAATAAATAAATAAATAAATAAATAAATAAATAAATAAATAAGTTATTGATGTACTCTTGATAAGATGGGTAGCTGCATGGCTTACAAATAGGACATGGCAAGTATCATACAGCAACTGGACAGGTGAAATCCTTGGTTACAGTAAGGGTGTCCCACAGGGCTCTGTACTAGGCCCTTACTTGTTCAGATTGTATGTTTCAGACCTAAAATTTTCATCTGAGGTGTTCTACAGTCTATATGCAGACGACCTGAAACTGGGTAAACTGATTACATGTGTTACAGATAAGGCATGTCTGCAAAATAACGTACCTAAATTGACCATTTGGGGACAGAAGGATAATATGCTGATAAATACATCAAAAACTAAGCATATGAGATTTGGGAGACATAAATTAAAAGGTGAATATTTAATACAGCGCACAGTGATTGAAACTGTAGACTCATTTAAGGAACTGGGTATGTAGATAGATTCAGCTATGAATTTTTCTAAACATGTCAACCAATTGGATAATGATAGTTATAGAATTATAGGTTGAATAAAAAATGTATAAAGTCTAGGAAATCAAAAATAATGACGTCATTGTTTGTTAGTTACATTAGACCCAAACTTGAGTGTAGAATAACAATATGGAAACCCTATAAGAAAACAAGCATGAGTAAACTGGAAAGAGTGCAGTGGAAATATACCAAGGGCATCCGGGGATGTGAAAATTTAAGTTATTATGAAAATATAAAATATCTGAACTTGTACAGTGTCTCTTATAGATATCTAAGAGGAGACCTTATTCAGGAATATAGGGCATTTAGAGACAACTGCCTCTGGGAATGTTTAGGGTTATAAAAAAGTACTAGAAAATCATCAGACAACCTATGTAGAAGATTCTATAAGAATGAGAAGTGTACTAATTGGTTCTCTGACAGAGTAGCCAATGCATGGAACAGACTACCTAATTACATTAAAGCAAGTACTAGTTTAGATATTTTTAAGAACAGCCTGGACACTTATTATGGGAACAAGTGTTTTGGTATATTCGCAAGCTAGAAGGGCATTAATGGCCGTGCTTGAAATATTTGTATGTATGTAAGTATGTATGTATGTACTGTAGTATTGTACTTGTCTCAGATGCATACCTTAAAGTTGTATGTTTGTTTTAATTTATCCTAACCTGTTCTAGAAATCTTAAAGTTGTACTTTGTATGCTAGTTGCATAGTTTACATGTGGAGCTTTTCTCCCCAGGCTTCTGCTGAAAAAGGGTTCCTTAGTCCAGACAGACCTCCCTGGTAAACAAATGTCAAATAAATAAATAGGTCATGGTTAATTGTTCGAAAGTCAGAGAAGTATTTCTCAAACAAGGGGGAATCCCAGGACCTATACAATGTCCATTTGGTATGTACATGCCTAGATACATAGCTCAACCAGAAAGGTCTCAGTGTCTCAGTGGTTCACCCTGGTGGATTTTTCTAATAAAGATACACAGGCTGTGGAAGTAGGTCACCAAGGCCACACAGCCTATTTGGACCCATCCAAGGCCTTTGATACCATTCTCTATTCAAACCAAAAGGTATAAATGTAGATCCATGCATGGCAAGGTGTATTGGAATCTGGCTAATAAAGGACCCCTAAATTTAAAGTGGCAGGTGTTTGGATTGGTGTTGATATCCCTCCTGTTTGTGATAAACTTCTCTTACTTTCAAATGATTAACCATGACCTATGGCTAACCAAATTTATTTATTTATTTATTGACATTTGATTACTGGGAAAATCCTACTGGGTAGAACCCCATTTTCAGAGGAGGCCCAGAGAGAAAAGCTCCAAATTATTACGAAACATTTTAAGAACAATAATTTTATAATCTTCAAAAAATAAAACAAAAACCTCTGCAGTTTAAATAATTATATAACAAACTATTTAATATTTATAAAAATATAGTTTGTATTGAAATTAAAGGTAACTCAGTCTAATACAAACAGGAGTTGCAATATGAAGTGAGAGGCTTATGGTATATTTAGAGAGAAAGTCAGAGAAGAGAATTTTACAGAAATAAGGAAGTAAGTAAAAAGGGTGAGTAAGGAGATATAATGAACGAAAAGGTACTTGTTCACATTTAGGGATATAGTTTAGCCTGTTTTGTGCAAGAACAGAGCCAGATTTTAACTAGGAAGTCTTTCAGAGTGGCTTTGAAAGATGGGAGAGAGGATAGGACCTGATATATATACTGATAAGCAGTTCCAGGCCTTAGCAACCTTGTACGAATACAGAAAATGTCCAGCAGATTTGATAGGTTTATAAACAGGAGTTTTTGGTCACTGGATTGCAATGACAGACTGAGAACATAGTTGTGTATAATGTTTTTTAGTATTGGACAGGCAAATGGATGCTGGATAATTTTATAGGTGGCAAGAAGCTGTGTATATGTTTACTGATGAGGCTGTTCTAACCAATCTAGCCTTTTTAGTTCTATACAGTGGTGGGTTCTGAAAGGGGTATTTGCTGTAAATTTAGCAACTCTGTTATAGCATTGTTCAAGTTTTAATTTTTGTGAAACCCGGAGGTTAGTAAGGATGGGAGCACCATAAAGAAGTGCGGTGGGAGATAAGTAGTGGCAAGTACAGTTTTAGTTGCATCGGTGAGAACTTTTTTGGCTCTGTAAAGCATACCTAATTTTTGATGAGCTTTTCTTATGCAATTTTATATATGCAGGTTCAATGTAAGGTTATCATCCACTATCACCCCTAATAGTTTGCTATGAGAGGTCATAGGATCATAGGATCATAGGAGGCTACTAGGCTATCGACCCAAAGGTCATTTCAAGCCTAGCCATTTCATCCCAGTATAATACCAGAGATACTGTCATCAATATCCAGGGACTGTATTTAGTAATGACTGCCCATGTCCAGGATGGTTGCGGGCACTATTATTGGTAAGAATTTATGGTGCCCCAACCACTCATATGGGTTCCTTTTGAACAATGTCATAGAGGTGCTTCGCTTCACATGAATTGGCAGTCTATTCCAAAGACATGGCAGTAAATAGGAAATGAATCTAACCCTCCAGCAGGTGACTTCAATGGTTGTATTATGAAGAAAGAGGACTTTCAATTTTGTTTTTTTTCATGAGACAGGGGTTTGGGTGGAAAAAGTACTAATTTGGTCTTTTTTGGATTGAGCATAAGTTGTGTTGTGACGCTATATTTTAGTGTCTGTTAAAACTGCCTGAATAATTTATTGGATGGGTACCATGTTGTCAGGTGTGCAAATGAGAGTGGAATCATCTGAGTATTGTATTAAGGTGGCCTGTTGTGTGGATGTATAGAGGGTGCTGGTGAAAATGTTACAGAGCAGAAGACCAAAGATAGAGCCTTGTGGTACACCAGTGGTGACTGGGAAGTAAAGAGAGAGTGTGTAGTGACAATTTACTGACTGATACTTCTTGGTCAGGTAGCTTTTGAACCACAGAAGGGTGGGCAGAGAGGGAGAACTAATGAGGGCATTTCAAGTAGAGGTTTGCTGTGACAAACTGTGTCAAAGGCTTTAGAAATAAGTAAGAGACTGCGTTGCCATTATCTCTAGCTTTATTGACAATATCTGTATAGGTTAGAAGGGCAGTGCTAGTACTATGGAATGGAAGGATGGAAGCTATGTTGTACAGGTGATGGGACTTCTTCCTGCAAGAGATAGTCTAGCAATTATTTTTTAATACATTTTTCAAATATACTGATGAATATAAGTGTTTGCATAATTGTTAAATCACTCTTTCATATAGTAGCCCTGGAACAAGATGAACCACAGGTGTACTGAAAAAAAAAAGAGTTAAAATATAAAAAAAGTCCAGCACAGTTGTTTTTGGCAAGAAAAAAAACCTTCCACTGCAGCATATAATATAGCCAGGACTCTGCTCCAGACTGATTCATCATTCAGAGAGCATGGTACCATCATCGATATTTCCCTCTCTTTTGATCACCACGTGTCATCAGTAGCTAAAAAATCCTTCTGTTTGGCACAACTTGTAACTACAGGCATCTCAACCAGTTTGAAAGACGTTATTATCGCTCTGTACTTGCTTTAACTAGACCAGTTATCAAGTACAGTGACCCCTTTGATATGTACATACCCAGACACAAAGCTCAATTAGAAAGGCCAGTGGTTCCTGACTATAAAATTTCCTGACCTAAAAATCCTAGGATATCAAGCAAACAATAATACCTGACAAGATGGACATTACAGGGGAAATACTACAATCCAATGACCAAAAACTTCTGTCTGTCCACAATCCTATTAAATCTGTTGGGCATTGGCTGTACTTGTGCCATGTTACTAAGGCCTGGAACTCCTTATCTGTATCTATCATGTCAATACCTTCTCTCCTATCCTTAAAATACATTCTACAAGTTTGTAGCCAAAAGCTGGCTCTGTTCTTGCTCAACACCAGGATATATTATATCATTAAATGTGAACAAATACCTATTTATACCTCACATCTCCTTACTTTCCTATCTTCACTCACTTGCTTACTTCTATCAGTTTCTCTCCCCTGGCTTTCTTTCTAAATATACCATAAGCCCGTTTTTCTTTCACCTTGTATTGCAATTTCTGTTTGTATTATACTAAGTTACATTTAATTTCTCTATAAACTGGCTTAAATTTATTTAGCTATTAAATCATTATCATATAACTTGTATCTATTCTTAACCAGTGCTTTCATATTATGTCTAATTTGTTACAATTAAATTGTAGTTTTTTGCATGATTTTTAAAGACTGCAAAATTATTGAATTTAAATTGTTTTGTAATACTCTGGAACTTTCCTCCCTGGACCTTTGCTGAAAATGGGCTCATACCCAGTTGGAATTTTCCAGTAATCAAATGGCAATAAATAAATAAATAAATAAATAATGGACTATCCAGAGGTGTTGTGAGGCCTGACACTACAGCTGGAGGATCCATTATTTTCCAGTATACCCTGGAAAGTATTACTATACTTAGAAAATGGGCTCGCTATTAAATTAGTTTCTATTTATTTTACTGTTGGCATTTTCATGTATATATATATATATATATATATATATATATACATACAAAAACACACACACACTAATTTTTGATGTAAAATAGTTCTTCCTCCTTATATTTCATAGTTGCTGTTAGATATGTAATTATTATTGGATGATATATTGTCCATCCAAAACATAAATTACATACGTATTTAATGTATATATACACACACATGTACAAACAAATGCACACACACACACACACACACACACACACACACACACACACACACACACACACACACACACACACACACACACACACACATCACATAGTGAGTTTCATACACACAGATTAGTAGATGCTGAGGGAGAGAGAGAGATAGAGAGAGAGAGAGTGTCTCTCACACATGCACAAACTCACAGACACACACACACACACACACACACACACACACACACACACACACACACACAGACACACACACACGCAAACTCACACATTTACACACAAACACACATGCTTGTGCAAATACTGTCTACCCCTCAGATGTCTCAATGTAATCAAATGAATGAAAAAGTATATAACAGTGCAAATGAATATACACCTGTCTATTCCTGATTTTGTAGAATGTCCCTGACTTTGCCTCTATTTTTGCTTTGTTCCTGGAAAAATGTTTGATTTTCATACTTCTTATTGTTCAAAAAAAGCATGCTGATGCAAAAACTTTTTGTTATATTAACTTTTAAGTGAATTAGGGTAATATTTAAAATATTTCCTGATATTGGGTGTGTGGGTTGTGACACACGCACACACACACACACACACACACACACACACACACACACACACACACACACGCATGCACACGCACACACACACACACACACACACACACACACACACACACACACACACACACACACATGCACGCATGCACACACACACACACACACACACACACACACACACACACACACACACACATGCGTGTGAGTGCAGGCATGTACAATCCTTCTAATGCAAGTAACTGCATTCATTTACTTTTATTTATTGTACCAGAGTTGCTAAACATGACTTTTTAAGTGCGATGGAGCGCAAGAGGGAAAGGAAAATGGCAACTCCTTGCAAGGGTGTATTGTAGTTTCTTTTGTTCTTTTTCTTTTCATTTTATTATTATTTTTTAATAGTGCTTGCTAAACAATCCAATTAAAAGGGCAAAAACAATATGGCATCCATTTGCATTCAGTCTGTGTTTCACAGTGTCTTAATATGATGCTTGAAGTCACAGATTCGATATCGAGCTCTCGTAGTATATTAATACCCAGTTAAGCTCCATCAATTTTTTTAAGACAGACTTAAAGCCCTGTCTTCCATATCTCTGTTTCTGTCTCCAATAGTCTGTTACACAGTGATCAGTGCCTTGCATTCCACTATCTTTGGAGCCATCTCTTGGACCGATTGCATCTCTGTAAGACCAACAGCTCTTCAAATACTAAATCTAAAGAGTTAAACTTCCACTAACATATTAAACAAAACATAATGGAGTGATAGATTTCTTACCCAGTGTTTATCTCTTCGGTGGAATAAACTCCCCTTACATTTTAAACAGAGTGACATCCTACCATTTTTCAAAAACAACCTTGATGATTGGATGAGCATCTACAAATGTATCCTGTGTCTGACCTCCTTTCTCTTACTAGAAGGAAGAGGTACACCATGAGGGTAGGTATTGGCAAGGTGCATGTAGTTTCATGATTTAGCTGCCTTGTAATTCCTTTACATATTTATTTATTTATTTATTTTTGTTTACCAGGAAAATCCCACTGGGCAAGTGTCCTTCTTCCACAGAGGCCTGGGAGGAAAAGTTCCAGTACATTTCTTTATAGTTGTTCATAGAATTTATTTATAGCAAATGCAAATTTTAGAGTTCTTACTTAGATTTATATATATTACAGGTCTGAAAATATGTCACAAGGTTATGAGTTTGACATTCAATCTAAGGTTATAGAGATTTGTTACAGATTGGTTGATACGGACATGTTTCAAGCATTTAAGCCATTTATATTTGGTTTTAGAAGTGAGGGAGACTCTATATTGTTTGTTTAATCGATTTTATTACATTGCTAGCAGACTATTAATATGCTATAAGAGGTAGGGTATAATATGGTGCAAAAGATAATGTATGATACAGTAGAAGACATGGTATTTAGTGAAGAAGACAGGGGTTTGGAAATAATTTGTCTAGAGCAGGATATGGACATAACCATGAAAGGATAAGATGTTGTTTGTTTATGGTTGAAATCTGGAATAAGTTATTTTTGACTTTAGTTCTTTTGAAAACGTGTTCCTGTTTTTACTGACATGTTGAGATTATGGAGAATCACCTGCATAGTTGTTGGATTTATTTATAGATAGTAGGAGTTTGCCTGGAGAGCTGAGGTTTTGATTTGGGCAGTGAGGTTAGAGAGCGCCTATTAGTGCTGGACAGTTGTCTTGGTGAATGAACAAGTTTGTGAGTGGCTAGAAATTGTGTGTACCTCAGGTAATTGGTAGTTCTAACAAGTTTAGTATTCTTAGGGCCTGTCAGTGATGGGTTCTATTTGGTAAGCCAGTTGAAAATGTTGCTATTTTGAGGAGAATTTGGATAAATATGTGGTCTTTATGTTGGTTAGTGTTGGAAATGCATACAATAGCGAAGGAAGAAAGCATGTTGTAGCAATTGTTTTTTCTACTGGAATCTGTAAGTTTTTGCTTGATTCTGTAAAGGGAGCCTAACTTTGGGTGGGTTTTCTTAACTGCTTAAGGGATATATTGGTTGAATTAAGTTTATTGTCAATTGTGACTGTTGGTAATTTTGCTTGAGTTACTATTTGATATTTGTGTTGTTTAAGGAGTTATGTTAAATGAGTAGCTCTGTTTGAAGTATTGTTTGGTTGTAATTAGTATGAGTTTAGTTTTACTGGGGTTTAGAAACAGGCTGGGTTTTTTTTAGCCATGATTCAACTGCTGAGAAAGCATCTTGGATGATTTATTGTACTTCATTTAAGGAGGGAGCTGTGCAGATTACTGTAGAGTCATCTGCTCACTTGTTTAGTTCAGCATGATTTGTCATTGTATGGAGTTTATTTATAAAGACATTGAATAGTAGAAGGCCTAGTATTGGTCCTAAGGCATCCCACTGAGTTATCTTGTGAGGGAGAGAGTGTTTCCTGCCATCTGACAGCCTGTCGTCTTTCTGATAGTTAGCAGAGAAACCATTTTAGGGTAGGGTTGCCACCTTTTCAAATGGCCAAAGTGGGACATTTTCGGGACAAGCATCAGATTTTACAGGCCGACACATACCCCTGGTCAGTACAAAGGATAGAACTTAAAATTTTTGCCTAAATAAAAGCTTATTCTTGTAGCATTTTAGTTGCTTATTCTGTTTATTATAACATTTAGGTATTTTAGATACAGAATAACTGTTTTATGCAACTATTACATAAAATATAGGAAATAATTTTGTCCTAAAATCTCAGGGCATTTGCCATTTTTTAAATTTTTTGTCAGAACACAACTGCCCAAAGAGGGACTGTCCCTCGCAAAGTGGGACAGGTGGTAACCCTATTTTAGGGATGGTTGTGATAGGCCATGAAGGGAGAGTTCTGTGAGATGATGATGGTGAGACACTTTCTTGAATGTCTTGGATCTAGAAAAAGGATGGATATTTATTTGCTGTTGTTTCTATGGGAGTTAATGGTTATCAGTGAACTGCAAAAGTGTAGCAGTGGTACTAGAAGATGGTCTGGAAACATGCTGTTTTTATGCTAGAAGGTTGTTTGTACTGAGGCAATTTATGAGTTGTGCTTGAATACACTTTTCTAGGATTTTAAATAGACGTGGAAGTATTATGATTGGTCTGTAATTGTTCAGTTTAGTGGAATGGCTGCCTTTGTGATGGTATAATGTATTTTTTACCCTGATGGATCGAACACAGCTTTGATTTATTGATCTATTAATTAGGATGGATATGGGGTAACCTATTGGATTAGCAGCAATTTTTAGATATGGAGAAGGAAGTTGATCTGTAGCTAGTGAAGTTAGTTTAAGTTTGTATAGCAGTTTACATACTTTTGAGGTCAGGGCAGGTTGTAATTGTGTGGGGATAATAAAAGGGGAGAGTTATTATTACTATTAAAGAAAGATTGTACTGTTTGAATAAATAATGAGTTGAACTGTGTCGAGTCAGATGCATTATTTGTGGTAGAGTGTGGTGTGGATTGTGGCCTGGGTGTAATAGTTTATTTACTGATGACCAGAAAACGTTTGGGTTATTTTGGGACTTATATTATAGGTTAGTATAGTGATTTTTGTTTGTCTGCTTTGATTTAGCTTTGGTGAGGTTACTTAGTTGTCTAAATGAGTCTAAGGTATTTTGTGTTCTGTTTTTTAACCATTATTTCCATGTTTTACCTCTTTGCTTAATCAGTTGATTTGTTTCTCTAGTTAGCCATGGGGGAAGGTTTGGTATGACTCAAGGTTGTTTAAGATTTTGAGGAAGATTTGGTTGAAATGATAAACAACATTATCCAGTGGCATTTTTAGACTATTCCAATTCATTTGGGTGAGAGTATTTATAAATGTGTCTTTGTTAGTATTTCTGGTTTGGATGTCTGTGACTTGTTGTTGAATGTTGTTAGTACTTAACATTGTAAAGGTAGGTAGATGGTCACTAATTATATTGAATAAGGTTCTGTTTAAAAGCTTCAAGTATCTGGGAGGGATGGTTGAGAAGAAGAGAAATCAGAGGGGTTTCAGCCAATTGGCAGAGGGTATCAGTGGCAGTGTAGGGCAGAAGAATGCCAAAAAAAAACTGAAAAATAAGGCATAAAACACAGTAATGTGACCAGTACTAGTTCATGGTACAGAAACCTGGTAAGCAAAGGCAAAGTAGTTGAGAAAACTAAAGGTGATGGAGATGAAATAATTGAGACAGGTGGTAGAATGCACACCCTGGGACAGACAAAGAAAGGAAGACATTAGCGCAGAAGCCCAAATAGCTCCAGTTGCAGAGAAAATCAAAGTGAACAGATCATGGTGATTCAAGCACAGGTGCAGTAAAGCAGAAGAGGCTCTGGTGAAGAAAATTTTGTAGATACAAGAAGAAGGCAAGAGAAATGAGGTTGTCCAGAAAAGGGGTGGATTGTGTGCGAAAAGACCTGCAACAGTTAGACATGACTGCTATAGAAGGTAGGAGAGTGGAATGAATTGAAAGAGAGAGGAAAACAGGTGAAGTAACACCCCAACCCCCTGCAGAAAAATGGTGCTTCAACAAAGTATTAGTTTAAAGGTGTGCGCACTTATGGAACCAGCTTATTTTACGTTTTTTATTTTTTATATTTTTCCCCTAACAGATGTATTTTTCAATTGAATTGTACAGGTTATAGGTCACAGTAAAGGTAGGAAAAGTTTTGAAATGATGTATTGTGGTCTCTTTTTTTATATCACAAAAACCTGATATTTTAACAGGGGTGTGTAAACTTTTTATATCCACTGTATATCTATATCTATCTATATATATATATATATATATATATATATATATATATATATATATATATAATATATATATATATATATATATATATGTGTGTGTGTGTGTGTGTGTGTGTGTTTATATGTGTATGTGTGTGTCATATATATATATATATATATATATATATATATATATATATATATATATATATATCTATATATGTATATACATATATATATATTTATATATATATATATATATATATATATATATATATATATATATATATATCTATATATATCTATATATAAAATATGTTATAAATGGTTTACTATTATATCACCAAAATTAACAACGGCGAATCATTATAATGTCGAACCGGAAACGCGAAAATTAAAATGGAGAACACAAAATACTTCAAAAGGACTGTTCGTAAATGTTGAAGTCAACATTTATGAATAGTCACAACACTTCTGGGAACAGCATCACTGTGCTTTGCACAGTAAAGAATGTGTTTGCAGGGGGGCAAGCCTCCTACATCCCCTGCTATTTATATATACAAACTCTGGAATTGCACAATAGTGAGTGAAAGGGTACATTTCCCGATCCTCACTATAGTGCAATCTGCATCCCAATGTTGACACTTACAACAGCAAATGCTTTTATGCATTCGCTTTTGTGGGTTTCGACACTGTAGCATTCGTGGAATCGACTAAATGATAGTAAATCTTATATATATATATATATATATATATAAATATATATATATATATATATATATATATATATATATATATATATATATAGATACACACACACACACACACACACACACACACACACACACAAACATAACCTAGTATCGAGGAAATGTAGTTTCCCAGCTTTAAGGATAGTGCACATTTCCTTAAAGTAGAACAAAGGGAAAACATGGAAAAACTAGTTGTACAGGAACAATATCAGCATATGAATTACTAAAATAGACTTTTGTCATAACTTCTAATGTAATATCCAGATCAAAGGTCACTTTGCATTCTTATTAAAAATAAGACAGTGTAAAAAAACTTCTCTGTGTGGAAGATTTTCAATTTATATATATATATATATATATATATATATATATATATATATATATATATATATATAGTCAACCACTATATATTAATAAGATCAGATAATGGTAGGAAAGTAGAAAACATAAAGTCACCCTAAGTCAAAAAAATATAAATTTAAAGTAATCCAAGCAGGGTAGTCAGTCTGTTTCCAGTCTAAAATCCTTTATTAAGCACACAGGCAAGCTATCCAAGTAAAATAAAATTAACAAAATAATAGTTTCATCAGAAACATTCTAACTATATATATATATATATATATATATATATATATATATATATACTTTTTATCAGGTATGGGAGTGGTTTATTGTGCTGTGAAACACAGTCCCCGGGATTCATGAAGCTCGGCGCAAGGCCGGCGTAAGGCCTGCGCCGGCGGTGCAGTGAATAGCGCGCAGTAGCGCCATATACATATTAATGAGAGTGCACGGAATCACAGACACGCGTCGTAGTGTACGTGAGCGAGCCCAGGTAGGATGTGTCTGGAGGCGTGTCTAAGCCGGCATGAGGTGAGCAACCTAATGTGCTGACAGCCACGGTCCGCCCACAATAGTAATGGCAGCAGCCAGGTCCCGTGCAGAATGAAACGCACGTACAGTATGCAACATAGTACCCGTCCCAAATTAACGGAGAAGCAAATACAAGCCACAAAGGCATAAGTGTACCCGTCCAAGGAGCAAAGGATACGCATAAGACGCGTTAGTCCCGCAATGCACCGTCAGTGTTTA
>NC_056737.1:1620942768-1620995268 GCF_019279795.1 Protopterus annectens
CTGAACCTGGTTGACTTCTTTGAAACAGTCACCAAGGCCATAGATGAAGGGAAGGTAGTCCACACAGCCTACCTGGACCTCGCAAAAGCCTTTGACACAATACCCCACTTGGGCATCATAAATAAGCTCTCCAGCTTAAATATCAACCCCTACGTCATAAGATGGGTTGCAAACTGGCTCAAGGATAGAACCCACATGGTCAGAATTGCGGGAGCCATGTCAAACTCTAAACCAGTTACTAGTGGCATCCCACAAGGCTCAGTCCTGGGACCTCTCTTGTTCGGTATATATTTCTCTGAGGTACAGGCTAACACGGGAGGACTATGGCTGACCAAGTTCGCAGATGACTGCAAACTGAGTGCCATAATCGACTCGCCAACTGACACAGACATCCTCCAAAAGGGTCTCACAGAGACGGATAACTGGTGCCAGAACCATGGCCTGAAGCTAAATGCCAAAAAGTGCATAGTCATCCCCTTTGGGAAAAACAAAGTGCCCACAAATTACCACATAGGTGGTAATCCATTAAGCACGGAAGAAGTAATTAGGGATTTGAGGACCCATGTGTATAGCAATCTCTCCTTTTACAATCACGTCACCAAAGTGGTTAGAAAGACCTTCTATATAGCCCACCTTATCACGAAAGGGTTCACATCTAGATCAAGAGAGGTCATTGTGCCCCTCTACTCATCACTCATCAGGCCCATAATAGAATACAGTGCCCCATTTGGGATGTACCTTACCCGACACCTGCAGAAACTGGAAAGACCCCAAAAGTACCTCACCAAGAGGATCAAGGGACTCAAACAGATGACCTATGTTGCCCGGTTAAAGAAACTCCAGCTATACTCAGCTGCATACCGTCTACTCAGAGGTGACCTGTGCCTGATGTATAAAGCCATGTCAAACCCAGATTTAATGGACATGCTCCACCTCAGAAAATCCAAATCCCTTAGAGCTACGCGCTCGAGGGACTTAAACCTCAGCACAGAAATTAATAGAACATGCTGGAGGGACAGATTTATAACCCAAAGGCTCCCATCACTCTGGAATCGAATCCCAGTCCATGTCAGACAGAGCCCCTCACTGCTTCACTTCAAGAGAAATCTTGACGAGTGGATGGGAGATCGTAGGTTTACCCCGGGGATCACTTCTGCGTCACTGCTAGACAGAGGCACAGTAAACTAACCTTAAAAGGGTATAGTAAACTCATTTAAAAGGGTGGTGAAAGCCAAACACACTCTGGCTAGGCGTGTAAATGCCCTAGGGCAGATAGCCTAGTATCAACCTATGAACCTATGAACCTAATACTGGTTTACTGTAATCCCTAATTATTTACAGGAAAATTAAAAAAAAAATTAGGATGGGATAGGAGAAAAATGTGAGGTAAAATCAGGTACTTTTTAAAAGTATGAATAGCAGAGATGGAGAAGAAATGGACCATTAGTTATCCAAAATAATAATGACAAACAAATCTGAGCAGCAATAGTGAATTCACCAACTTACAACAGCAAAGAATACAATTCTGATTTTTTTAAAGATGCTGGTTTAGAAAACATACTAGCTTTCTTGCCTGTACTCTTCTGAACTTTAGCAAAGACACCCCCCTTCACTTCTACAAAGTTTACACAAATTACAGTATCAAGACTGCATCAAGGATTAAGAGAAAACCCCAAAAGAAAACCAGGAAGTCGCTTTCATGTTTTGTGGCTTTGCCACTTTCCAGGGAACATTTATGCCTTTTAATCAGGCAATTAACACCTTCCATACAAAATCGGGCTAAACAATAATAAAATGAAAATACCTGATGAGTTGTAAATTGCAGTGCAGTCTCAAGTCATGATGTTTTCATCCATTACACAACAGTTTTTTTTTTTCTTTTCTTGATACAGCTAAGTTGGTTCCTCCTGGGTCCTAGGGCTTGCCCTGTTGCTACCCCCCATTCACATTATTTGTACTGTAATCCATACAGTGCATATGCCTCCTGATGTCCTTGCTTGCAAGCCATCTTAAGCCTAGCTAATTATCCCTTGTGAGACTCAAACTCTGCACCTTGTGCTTGTAAGGCAAATACCTTAACCATTAGGCCACCCTCATCATTAATAACGTTGCTTCTGAGTTCCTGTTTTCTATTTTCTTGTTGTAATTCCCACATAAAACTTCCTACTATGGATTGGATGTAACTTTAGTTTAAATGTTTGATGGGGGAGGGGATCCCCTTGATTAGACCTAGATAATGATGGAAGTACTGTGCTATTCTTTTGTACAGGTTTGGTGGTTCATTTATTTGTACTATTGTTATTTGCAGCATTGTCCATGCATGCAGCTGTAGTTACTTAATTAGCCATTTTGGACTGGCTATGACTTGAAGTTATTATCAAATTCATAAGTAAAATCAAAATATAACAAAAAAAAATTAAAAATAAAATCTGATTGCTATTAAAAATTGCATGCTGACTGAAGAGTGCAATCAGTGTGCCCATTGTAAATTCAACTTTCCAAGCTATAACAAGTCCAGTTCCCAAGAAAGAAACTGCTCACTTCTTTAAACCCTCACTATTGCACAATTTTATCTTCCAGTTCTTGTTATTTTGGTTCATTTAGATTCCTCTGACTAATAATACCAGCAAAACAAGAAAGGGAAGGCATGAACATGCAATAGGGAAGTTCTCAAGAAGTGTGTGCCTTGTGCATCTTTCTTGATCTTCATTTCTGCATTTCACTGATGTACAGTTGTTGTTGTCTTTCGGCTTTTCCCGGTTAGGGGTCGCCACAGTGGAACTCCGGTCCGCTAATGATTGGCAGTAGATTTTCATGAATGCCGGGGTGCCAGCTCGACGTTCAACCTTCAACAAAGGCACGCCCATTTACGCATGTCTTTTGAATGCCCACCCAACCACGGGGAGGACATGCAGACACCACACAGAAGGCACTCCCTACACTCCAGCCGAGAATCGAACGGGAGAACCTCTTGCTGTGAGGCATCAATGCTACTGCTGCACCACCGTGGATTGCAAGAGTGGAAATGTACATGCCATGCAAATGCATGGTACATTAGTCAGATGGCCAGTAGCTGGGACAAGGCGCAGACCTAAAATATAATGGCATGATTAGTGAAAAAGTAAGCAATTTATTTTTTAAATAATAATAGCAGTTATCCACTGTTGCATGTGGATAATACAGGATTTATCTATGGATGGCTTTGTTTGATCACTTGGGCTTCACTCTCATGATCAAACTAATTTAGCCATGGGTAAATCCTGCATTACCCATGCACAGTCATCAATGATTGCTAATATAAATGAAAAAATGTTTTACAAACTCTCTCTAGGGAACCATTGGAGTGTACTATGAGATTGGGAGGGCATATCCTTCTCCAGTGATTCTTGCCTATAACTAAGTCCATGGACACCAGACCATGCAACCCACATATGTGGTTGTGTAAGTAATCATTTTGTGATATACTTGGGGATGTGGCCAGGAGAACTGGTGGGTACATAAATATAGAAGTAAACAACAAAAATAATTATATCCCACTGCTACTGAACAGGTCATTTCTCAGGGTATGGCAAAACAATCTATCACAGGGGTACTGACTGTAGTTATTTAAAACAAGAAATTCCAATTTCACAAGTTTAAATTCCAAGAATTATACACATGAATGTTAGGCATGATTTCTTTTCACCAGTGCAATTCCATTATACTGTATGTTTAGTATCTCTGTAAAGAACAAAGTTAAAATAATCCTAAGTACAGAACACTGAATAAAGCAAACTGGCATTTTTACAAGTAGAAAATATAAGAAAAATACAAGTTATGATGAATGAGTGTTCTGGTCTAAAATGACACATTCTATGAAAACCTCACATTTTCTAGCATGTAGCCAAATTCTATAATTTTGTAGTATTTTACTTGTAAAATTAAAAAAAAAAGAATAACTGCCTATCCATTTAGTTTAAGCCAGAGGGATTTATAACAACAACATTAGAGAAATAGTTAAAAAAAAAATAAAATAAGGATTTACAGGCTCCAAGGTGAAAAGGCAATTTGAGGTGAGATAGAGAGACCGTTATATATGCCCAGAATGACAACAAAACACAAATACATACAATGGAAATATGACATTCCTTAGTAAAATGGGATACAGAAAAACATTGCATTTTTGATAAGAAGACACACAGGAATATAGATACTTGACAAAAGGCATCTAAGGAACATGTAAAGTATTAAATGTTTCATTTGTGTTCTTTGCATACAACACAGTTGTAGCACGTTGCATAGTATTTTAAAAGAGGATCTGCAGTTAAACTTATAGCATAGTTGCTTTTTTCTTTCCAATGGTTCATGTGTAAACAGTGTGACATATGCATCAATATTGCTTTGCAGGACATATATCTCAGCTTATGATGTACACTCTCCGAGTACATGTCTAGCATACCTGGATACTTATTTGTGCATGCATATATATGTATGTATGCATGTATGTATTCATTTATCTATCTTTCTATCTGTATATATTTGTATGTGTTTTTATTTATTGTTAACCTTTGTAGGCCAGGCCCATTTTCAGAATGGATGGGGGGAACCCCTAAAATGAAATGTAAAAATGTAAAACAATAGGCAGCGTAATGTGAACATAGAAATACTCAGTAAAATATTGAAACTGAAGTGCATTATAGCATAAAAGACAAAAATAATACATATAAATAGATGTATACAAAGCCAAATATGCAACAAAATATAAGTTTCTAGAGTTACTTTGAAAAGAATGATACATGCTTAACTTTAGAAAATCAGATAGTAAATTAAACATAGTGATAGAATTAGCCAGTTTCATAAGACAAATGATCTCTTCTAAGTTAATGAGATTAGAAATACAGTAAGAACAGGATAAATGTGATATGCTAATGTAAGCTCTGACACTTTTTATTATACATATTTTATGATATTAAGATGGTGCAGTGGTAGCATTGTCACTGCACAGGAAGAGGTTCTTCAGTTTGATTCTTGGCTGGGGTGCCTTCTGTGTGGAGTCTGTATGTCCTCCCTGAGTTCATGTAGGTTTCCTCCCATGTTACAAAGTCATGCATCTGGGGCCGTTCTCCCCGGCCCTCAGCTGAAAATTGGCTTTGTTCCAAGTCAGACTTTCCCAGTACAAATGTTAAGTAAAATCATCATCTTCTTTCAGCTGTTCCCGTTAGGGGTCACCACAGTGGATCACCTGTTTCCATTTCTTCCTGTCCTCTGCATCTTGCTCTGTTACACCAACCACCTGCATGTCCTCTCTCACCACATCCATAAACCTTATCTTAGGCCTTCCTCTTTTCCTGTTACTTGGTAGCTTCATCCTTAGCATCTTTTTCCCAATATACTCAGCATCCCTCCTCAGCACATGTCCAAACCAACGTAATCTTGCATCTCTGGATTTGTCTCCAAGACTCCAAACCTTCCAACCTGGGCTGACCCTCTAATATACTTATTCCTAATCCTGTCCACCCTCGTCACACCCAGTGTAAATCTTAACATCTTTAACTCTGCCACATCCAGCTCAAACTCCTGCCTTTTTGTCAATGCCACTGTCTCCAACCCATATAACATAGCTGGTCTCACTACCATCTTGTAGACCTTCCCTTTCACTCTAACAGGTACTCGTCTGTCACAAATCACTCCTGACACTCTTCTCCACCCACTCCATCCTGCCTGTACTCTCCTCTTCACCTCTCTTGCACACTCACCGTTACTCTGAACTATTGACCCCAAGTATTTAAACTCATCCACCTTCGCCACCTCTACTCCTTGCATCCTCACCATTCTCCTATCCTCCCTCTCATTCATACACATATATTCTGTCTTAGTCTTGCTGACCTTCATTCCTCTTCTCTCTAGAGCATATCTCCATCTCTCCAGGGTCTCCTCCAACTGTTCCCTACTCTCACTACAGATCACAATGTCGTCTGCAAACATCATAGTCCATGGGGACTCCTGTTTGATCTCGTCTGTCAACCTGTCCATCACCATTGTAAATAAAAAAGGGCTCAGAGCTGATCCTTGATGTAACCCCACCTCCACCTTAAATGTATCCGTCACTCCCACTGCAGACCTCACCACTGTCACACTACCCTTGTACATAGCCTGTACCACTCTTATATACTTCTCTGACACTCCTGACTTCCTCATACAATACCACAACTCCTCTCTAGGCACCCTGTCATATGCTTTCTCTAAGTCTACAAAAACACAATGCAACTCCTTCTGACATTCTCTGTACTTCTCCATCAACACTCACAAAGAAAACATTGCATCTGTAGTGCTCTTTCCCCGGCATGAAACCATACTGCTGTTCACTAATCATCACGTCCCTCCTTAACCTAGCTTCCACTACTCTTTCCCATAACTTCATGCTGTGACTGATCAATTTAATCCCTCTGTAGTTACTACAGCTCTGCACATCACCCTTATTCTTAAAAATCGGTACCAAAACACTTTCTCCATTCCTCAGGCATCCTCTCACTTTCTAAGATTTCATTAAACAATCTGGTTAAAAACTCCACTGCCATTTCACTTAAACACCTCCATGCTTCCACAGGTATGTCATCAAATGTTAAGTAAAATAAAATAAATAAATAACTAGATCGAGGACAGATATAGAGAATTAAGCAGCTGTTGTAGTGAAGATTTAGGCAATAGAGGACAGGAGCTATTACTGTTGTATATGTACACAATAAAGCATGGAAGGAGCATGGTACAGATATTCCTGCATACAGAGGAGTGTTGTGAGGTAGGAACCTGAGGGGTAAGTATTTTACAATCCCTGGGTATGCATAAATCTGTACCATGTACATCCCAAATGTCTTACTGAACTTAAATAAAAATGGGCATCTGCATTTTTTGCAGTGCAAAGTTTACATTTATTAGTTTATTTATTATATATGTATGTTTAGTAGTATATTCTAATGTGAAATTATTCCTCTGTAAATTTTAATTAATTAAGTGCTGTGAAAGTTACATATTTGTTATTATGTGGATTTTTTGTATGAAATTTTCTCGGATGTATTCATCTCCACAGCATAGAAAGAAAAAGCCCTGTCTATGACCCAAGTGTGAGCACTAACTTAGACATTGGAAGAGTTTGGCAAGGGCAGAAAGGAATGACCAAGCATGGGCTCATCAGCCTGGCAAGGGAGAGTGGTCACCCACTTGATTATCTGCCACTTACAAAAGGAGGTTTTTAGGTCACAGATATGCCACTGCTGAATGAAGATATGGGTCTGGCACTCCCAAGTTGATGATAACAGCATTCTTGCAGGTTCATAGGAACATTAATTTGTAGGGAGGAGCATAGGAGGCACTCATGGTGACATGAGCACTCATATTAGCCCTAGGGAGGAGCTGGTGCTTAACAGAAAATGCCTGCTTTCTCCATCATCTACAGACAGATTGGGAGAATAGCAGATACATAGGAGAGACAAGCCATTTTATTGGCTCTAAGACTGCAGGAGAGGTGTTTCACAGTAATATTGGATCTGTCCTGTGGGTGTTCAGGCTGCCATATGGCAGGGTGTGGGGCATGGATTGGCAAGCCATTCTCTGGGTGATAGGCTACATGTAAGGGTAATGGTTTGTCTGTGACTAAGGTAAAGTTGCCTTCACGTCTGCCTGGATGATAGTGCCATTTGATTTGCTCTTGCCTGGGTCAGTGGCCTATTTGTCACTGACAGGGAACGAATGGGCATAACTCATGGAAGGAAGACTGATGGTGGCAGGTGGGGAGATGAGAAAGCTTATAGAAAAAAAATTGAGGTAGATATTTGAGGGAACCTTCTGTCAAACTGTTGTGTGCCATTGTACAACTCTATTTATAAATTATGTCATGTAGCTATTTCCATAAATCATGTTTCATATCTGAGATGAACAAATTTAGTGCCATAGTTCAGGAGGCAGTCGTCTATTGATAAAATGTTGAAAACGTGAGCTCAGGTTTCTAGCATTTGCAGCAAAACATGCTACAAAGACCATTGTCTGCTTGAACTAATGCCATACCTCTCAATCTCTCAGTGCTAGAAATCTGGACAAAGCCAGAAAGAATGGGGGACAAAGGCCCAAAAATACGGACATAATTTAAAAATTGATCCAGTACACTTAGAAAGTTGCTAGAATAACAGGTTTTCTATTATTATGTATTTTCTGAAGGATATAAAGTCTGAAACTCAACTGTCTGTCATTATTTGGTATTATTTAGTGACTTCAATCTTCAGTGATTTGCCAGAAAACTACAAATTTTATGAGGAACAGACCAAAAACATGAGGCAAAAATCTAGACATTCTGCAAAAATCTGCACAGTTGAGAGGCATGTTAAACTGACTGATGTGCGCGATTATATTCTTAACTATATAAAAAAAACACCAAGCAAGTGTTAAAACACACCACACTACAAAGCCAGCAAAAAACATGCCACTTATCTTGTATTAAATAGTTTATTCACACTGAATAACACTCTGGCTTCTCGGCACAGCCTTACTGGAGTTACAGAATATGCCACACCATGAATCCATATATATACACACATATATTCACTTAAATACATTAATTAAACAATCATCTAATTAATCAACCATCAATTAAAATAATCATATATACATTTTAAAGAAACACTCTCCAGTTACATTCACTATTTTGACATACTGGAGATAGTGTATTAAATTTTAAAATATATAAAGTTTCTTTGTACAATAATTTCTTTTTCATTAACACTTCATCTGTTTTTGAAATATGTTCCAAAATACAAGCTTTTAACAGTGAAAAGGCACTACTATGACAAGTAAAAAAATGTAAAGCTATAGAGCTCATAGCATTATTATTTTTATGTCTCTAGTATGTTCTTGAAACCGTAGCTTGAATATTATTTTAGTCTCTCCTATATAATATAAATTACATGGGCAAGACAGAATATATACCACTGATTATACATGAAAAAGCAGAAGTGGAACAGAATTTTACACCATTTGTTTTTTCAAAACATTTGGTAATGTTGGGGCAAACCGAACACCTTCCCCAAGGGAAGGTGCCACATTCACCAACCTGTAGATTTAATTTTTCACCAGGTGAAACAAATCCATCGTGTACCACCATGTCTTTAATATTTCTACTTCTCTTAAAAGAGATATTTACAGTTCTACACAGATTTATTACCCCTTCCATATTAATTAAATAGGGCCAATAATATCTAATGACATCAATAATTCTCAGAATATTATATACAGTAACAAAACTTTTCTACACTCCTGCACAGTATTGAATTCTCTATTATTATTTATCTTATTTACTAAAGGCCTATTATGAAGTAAGCTAGTATCTATTATTTTATGAAGGGCATCTAAAATACCATTTTCATCATACCCCCTTTGCTTGACGTTAATACGTTTTTATTATTTCCTTTTCTAGACCCATCTCATCATTACATAGCCTGCTGACTCTCAATAATTCAGTATAGGGTAGTGCCTTCAACGTATGTGGTGGATGACAACTACTACTATCCAAAATATTATAATCTCCACTTCCCTTTCTGTGTATATTAGTTACTATATTACTATTCCTAATAGTCAAAGTGACATCTAGATAGTTAACTGTTTTTCTTATCTGTAAGCCATCAAATTTTATTTGAAAGCGATTTGCATCTAAATCATTTATAAACTGGGGAGCTATTTCAGCACACCCCTTACATAAAAAAATCAAATCATATATATATCTACAATATAAAATAACATAACTATTAAAAAAATATCAATCTATACAAAAACTTAACTTCAAAAAGTCCCACGAACAGGTTAGCATACATGGGTGCAAAAGATGCACCCATGGCAGTACCTTGTACATGATGGTAAATGAGCTTATTAAACTCCATGGTGAATGAGCTCAGGTGTCTAGCATTTGCAGCAAAACATGCTACAAAGATCATTGTCTGCTTGAACTAACTCCATATCTCTCAACCTCTCAATGCTAGAAATCTGGACAAAGCCAGAAAGAATGGGGGACAAAGACCCAAAAATAGGGACAGAATTTAAATATTGATCCAATACACTTAGAAAGTTGCTAGAATAACAGGTTTTGTATTATTATTAATTATTTTCTGAAGGATATAAAGTCTGAAACTCAACTGTGTGTCATTATTTGGTATTATTTAGAGACTTCAATCTTCAGTGATTTGCCAGAAAACTACAAATTTTATGAGGAACAGACCAAAACATGATGCAAAAATCCAGACATTCTGCAAAAATCTGCACAGTTGAGAGGCATGTTAAACTGACTGATGTGCAGGATTATATTCTTAACTAACCTGAATTTTGTTATTAAATTTTCATGGCAGTCATTTTAAAGGCTTTTTTGTCAAAATGTTGTGTGCCATTGCAGTCACTCTTGTAAATCACAGCTTCATTCCAAATTGTACAACTTCGGCATTATCGTTTAGGTGGTATTGAACTATAGAAAGCATCTTGAAAAAAACTGAGCTAAAATTATTGAGTTTTGGCAGAGTTTTGGGAATTTTTTGAAAATAATTAAAACAGTGTGTTGCCCTTTTTAATGAATTGATTATTGTGCAGGGCTATAGTTTTTAATGGGTCTATATCACATAGTCGAAGCTACGTAACTTCGAACACCTAATGGTCGAACCATTATATTCGAAGTTACATAACTTCGACTACCTAAAAAAAAAAAAAAACACAACAGACAACAAAATAAACTGTTGTAAGCAGGGGACAAGCTCCTCTGCACCCCCACACCTCCCGCTACTTAAAATATACCAACTCCGAGATCGCACCACATTGAAGTGAATGGAAATCTTCGCCTATGGAGATTTCCATTCACACGTTCAGACTTTTACAAATTCTAACATATGGTCTCGATCATATGTGGTTCGAACTTGTAGTTTAGTGATGTAATTTGCATGGTGGTACCGTGGTTTATAGGTGGTATGCTGAAAACTTTAGCACAAAATATTTAGTTTTGTCAGTTATGGGCATTTGTTGAAAATGATGTTAACAGGTACTCTTTGTTTGCACATTTAGCATCTTTCCTCTGAAGTCATCATGCTTGCAGTTCCTGTGGTAAAATTATTTATTTCTAAAGTCTTCTTTTTTCCATTTTTTAAGACAATTTTCTGATTTTTTTTTGTCCAAGAAGTTAATGCAGGGTTTTCTTCATCCGGCCAGAATTAGTGGCAGGAAGAATATCATCACCTAAGTGAGATTCTGAAGACTGCAAGGGAGAAGGGATCTGTGGCCGAATGTGAGATTTGGGTGTCAAGCACTAATATGGGTTGAAAATGCTTGATGCAAAGATAATTTGATCTGTGTTTTTTGCTAGTGTTATAAGAGGTACAATATGCAGGGAGGTAGCTAGGTATGCAGAGGAAAGGAATGCATTGCTCGGTGCTGAAATAGACTGAAGGTTTATTACCCAAAAAGATCAGTATAGTCATGCATTGTGCAGTGAATTAAGCATTATTACCAGTCTCAACTTGTATAAAAAGCATTATTGATTCTGCTCATTCTGCTTAAGGTTGATGCAGAGTCACTAACTATATAAACAAGATGCTGGGTATAAGTAAAAAAACGTGAAGAATTTCTGTATGTATCAGCAATTCCTTAAATTCTTAATTAAGTTAAATGCTATAGAACTGACATCAAATGGCTCATCAGCTCAGGAGAAATACTCTGCAAATAGGTTCATAGCTAAGTGCTAGGTAATCAGTCTGCAGACTGTTCCAAGCCTAGCCAGAAAACCCTGTTCAAAAGTTACCTCTAGCTTCAAGGTGGAAAAGATAAGATAGACCAGGGAAGAAATGTAGGCTGTCCATTCAATTATCTAGGTTGACATTCAAGTTGGTAAGGGTTCTGCTTCCAGAACTGACAAATATATTGGAATAGGAATCTATCATGCCAATGTGTCTTATTTATCTGATGATGAAGGTTTAGTTCCTTTAACTGAGTATTTGAGGTACAATTAGTTCTGTGAACGAATAGAAAGTCAAATAGGGTTGGATCTTTCATGGCTCGAAAAGCTAGGCACAGATCTCCATGGAAGAGTCTGTAAGAGATTAAGTACAGAAAAAGGACCGACACTCTCTCTCTCTCTCTCTCCTGATAGCTAAGATTTTTGAGGCCACTGTTCTTTTAGTTAAGAATATCTGAGGTTTGTCATGTTGTGTGATATGTTTAGACAAACACAGGTCAAAAAGTACATTATATTCAGTAATGAGTCTGATAAGATGTAAGTAAAGGGGAATTAAAACTTCATTGGATCGAGTAGAAATGCCTTTGGAAATTAGTTGAGCCAGACAAAAGGCTTTCTGAACTACTGTGGAGACATGCTGGTCAAATGATAAGGAATTATGAACAAGAGTGCCTAAATCCCTAACAACAGTGTCTGATCTGAGGGGTACATCACCTGTATGGTCAGTGAAACTATTTTGTTTACCAAAATAAACTGTGTTGCAGTTTATACATTTAATATTAGACTGTTGCCCTTGTATCAGCTGTTTGCATGGTCTAACTCGTGTTGGAGCAACTGTGAGTCAGCTGAAGATTGAATAGTAACACCTAGTTTACAGTCATCTGCAAACGTACTCTACCATAAGCCAAAAGTGCTGGCCTGAAGGTCTGAGAAACAAATGACAGGTAAGAGAGGGCCCAAAACTGAGTACATGGGACACCAGTGGTAATTTTTTGCTTTCAGAAGCAGCACCTGTGACTTCAACCACTTGAGTTCTGTTAGACTAGCATATAGCTATGAAATGCACAATATAAGGATTTATATTCAGATTCAAGTCTATCAGTACTGTCTGGTCTGCATGGGGAATACTACAAAAAGCCCGGACCATGTCTACATATGCGCATGCACTGATTAGCCACTATCCACTGCTTTGGTTACATTTTCAAACAAGTTAATGAAGTTAAAGAGGCAGGACCTTCCTTTGACAAGGCAGAATTGATGAGTGTCCAAGAACAAGTGATTTTCAATGTCCATATTAGTGAAGTCTGAGATAATGTGCTCCATAGCTTTACATATGGGGCTAGTGAGACTAATGGGTATATAGTTACTGGGTCTGTGGTTGGCCACTCCTGTGTAATGGCATTACAATGTCTGTTTTCCAGGCTTCAGGACTGTAACAAGTGGAAAGGCATAGAATAAAGAGGTTATGTAGGAGTTCAGAAAGACCATATTTGTCACTGGTGATCAAGCAACCTGGTACATTATCAGGGCCCATGCATGAAGTATTCTTAGTTTTTGAGGGCTGCAGGAATGTGTTGCATAACAATTAAAGGTTTAAGAAATCATGTATAGGTTATTATGCCCCTTTTGTTTGGGAGTGAGTAGCCACCAGGTGCATTTCTACAGATGGGTGTTACAGCAATATGGATATGAAGGCTTGGCAACACAGGCTGGGTTTACACAACGCTTAAGAAGAGTGTCTTTTCTGTGTCAGTTATCTTCTTCTGTGTAAGACTAAACCTTGAATTTTGTTTGCATTCAAACTTCTGTAAGTCATTGAAAAGAAATTATAGTTTGCCATTGAGTATAAAAATAATGAATCCAGAGCTTAACTGAAACAATCCTGTGTTGGTTTCTGATTAACTGTGCAACTACTTAGTAAGAGATTTATTTTGATTTATATTTTATTTTTTACCTCTGATTTTACTGTTTGTTGTTAGAAAGGGACGAACTATAGACAGGCAAATTCTAACTATCTCAAGTGGCCTAGTCAGCTATAAATTCATTCCAACAACTGTAGACAGGACAACCTGGGAGTACCTCCTAAATAGCTTTAAACATATCCTATCAGGACCACTTGCATTACTTTTCAACTATAGCCTTAAAACAGGATTTGTACCATGAGAATGGAGGACTACAGACAAAGCCGTGGAATGAATTATCATGGAAATGACCAAAAAAGACACAGGCAAACATTCAGACACTGGACCCAAGTCAGTTTGGCTTTGTCAAGGGATGGTCATGCCTACTAATCCTAGTGGAATTTTTTGAGAATGTCTGCAATGTAATGGATGAGGGGAAAATGATGCATACATGGACCTGGCTAAGGCTTTCAGTGCAATACTTCAATCAGGTATAATTGACAGACTCACTGAATTGGGTATAAACCCCTACATAACTCACTAGATTGCCATCTGATTCTCAGACAGGATCCAGGTTTGGATTGAGGAGACCACCTCCGCTAAGAGACCACCAGTGGGGTGCCTCAGTGCTCTGTGCTGGGACTGGTCCTATTTGACATATGCTTTACATAGGTACAGGCTAATGCCAATGGCCTTTGGCTGATCACATTCACAGATGACTGCAAATTGGTAGCTATTATAGATTTGCCCCCACGAAACAACATTTTACAGGCAGGTCTAACACAGACAAATGAACTGGTGCCAAAGTAACAGATTAAAACTCAATGCAAAGAAATGCATTACACTGCCTTTTGGAAAATTGCCACCAAGGCTAATTACTCCATTGATAAAACACCCCTAAGTGTTGACCTTGTAGTGTGGGATCTGGGAAATATATGTAGACAGTAATCTGGCCTTTTTAACAACATATGATCAAGATAGTAAGAAAATCACTCTATGTCACCCAACTTATAAGTAAGGACATGGCATCCAAGTCCAAGGAAGTCATAGTGCCACTTTATTCATTCTTTACTAGACTCATCATTAAGTATAATGCTCCCTTCAGCATGTAACTGACCAGACATATGCAACAGCTGGAACACCCACAAAGGTTTTTTAGCAAGAAAATACATGGTATAACACATTTTTATGTACAGATCACCTTAAAGCCCTGTCTCTATACTCAGTCTCCTATTTCTTGGGTGGCGAAAGCCAGGGTACCTTTGGCTAGGCTTATATAGGCCCTAGGGCTAATAGCCTAGTACCTACCTATAGGTTACTGAGAGGCGATCTATGCCTGTCATAAAAGGCATCCTTGGATCCAGCCCTGATGGAGTTTTTTGCACATCTGCAAAATCAACAGCATTGGTACCACTATATCTAAAGATTTGAATTTTGCTTGTGACATAAATAAGACATGTTGGCAATACGGATGTGTGTCTCAGAGGATCCCCATGTCCTGTAACAGGGTCTCTATCCATGTGAAGTAGAATCCATCCCTAACTCTGGTTAAGTGTAATTTTGACCAATGGATAGGAAATGAGAAATTCACTCTAAGTCTGGCCTCCATATCTCCAAACTAATATACCTCTCAGATAATCTCTAGAAACTGCCCAACTAACATACCCCCTCCTAATAAATGCCCATGATACATAGGGACACAATTGGATTAGGTTGCACAGCTAGGCTTAAAGGCCTTGGTGGTCATTAGTGTAGTATATACCTATGAACCAAATCTTGTCTGAAGCAATCCAGTATTGGTTTGAGATTGCTTGTGCAACTGTTTGGTAAGGGAAGATTTATTTCCATTTATATTTTATTTTTCACCTCTGCTTTTCACAGTTTATTGGAAGAAAGGGATAGTTTGTAAACAGGAAGATTTATTTTGATTTATATTTTGTTGTTGATAGTGAGCAGAAGCTACTGGATGCATTTTTGTGTGATGTAAAGGAAATTTGCACACTAGGTCAGCATAATAACTTTATGTATTACTTCTCCTTGCATAAGGTTAGCTCATTTACTTTATTTAATATTTAGTCGCATATTGGTTGTGTGATATTCTCACAGACGTTGACTTAAAATTTATTTGAATTCTGTAGCAAACGATTTTGATTATTCTTTTCTTTTACAATTCTTTGTTCTTTTGAAGTTGAAAAATGGATTCCTTAAATGAGTACGCCAGTAATGATTTGCTAATGCAAAAATGCATTGTACAGTATACTACATGCTATGTATGTTTAAAAGTAAAACCTCATAACATTGATGACCTGTGTTTCCCATGTCAAAAGTTGAATGATTTCCTTACCCTTATTAGAAGTAAATCTAGACTTACTGATGACGATTGCACTTCTGCAACTGGCACAACTTGGAAAACTGTTGTTACATTTATTAATGACTGAGCTGATGAGATAAATAATGTTAGGCAAAGTGTAAATAGAACAGATTTAGGAAAGGAAGTGATTATTGTCAGTATAGATCACTCAGCCACTATTAAACATGATACTACTGATGAAAAATTTGGAATTCAGGATAAAAGTATTCAACAATGTGAAGATTCAAAAAATGTAGAAGAAAAGAAAAATAAAGAAAGGAAGAAGTTCACAACACGTAACAAGGAAGAAAAAGGAAATGATTTATGTTGATAATGCAAAACGAATATGTAATAAAAATGACACGACTTTATGTAACACACAGATTACAGTGAATGATAACACTGATCAATTACAAGACATTCACTCTACAGAAAAAGGCATAACTTTTCCAATGGGGAAGGTAGAGAATAGAGGTAAGGAACATGTGAAAAGGAAGAAGACAAAATTGAACCTGAAAGGACTGAAAAGCAATACTGTAAGAAAAAAGAGGAGAAATACTGAAACTGACAGCATGGTTCAAGATAAAGTACAAAGCCAGCTGGATGAGAATTGTACGTTTGCAAATGTGACAAGCAATGAAAACAGGGAGATTAATAACACTAATGGTGATAAAGATCATTCATTTGTAACATTTGATAGAATAGTCATTATTAAATTAGATGTGAGAGAGTCTTCAGATCCGGTCAGAAATTATGTACTAGTAATTGCAGATTCTATTATTAGAGGAACTGATAACTTAATTTGTAAAGAAGATAATGAACATTGAATGGTGTTATGCTTGTCAGGAGCAAAAATACAGGAAGTGAGAAATTGCTTAGAATGCTTGAATATAAGGAAGTATGGAAGGAAGGAAGCTGTTTTTATTCATTTTTGTACAAATGATCTAATCTGAAAGGTCTTGCTTAACAGCTTGTACAGATGTTAGGTTATATGTTTCACAAATCACATATAGAAAGGAGAGTCAGTTCAGCTTGAATAAAATTATTATTTGGATAAATAACAACATGAAAAAAATTGGCCCATTTAAAAATGTGGAAATGTGTAGAGCATCCAGGCCTCCTTTTGGGCACACATGTATTTTAGACAGGATGATACACACTTGTCAACACAACATGATTGAATTCTTGCAGCAGATATACAATATTTGATTAAGACAATAAAAGCATTTTGCCAGGCCAGATATTTAACAGTTCACATATAGCCACATTAGTAGCATTAGTAATAAAGTTTTTTTTGGAAAATTTGCTGCAGTCCCACAAGATTGATGTTGCTATTCTTGGTGAAACATGGCTAAAGAACAATGACTGTAAATCAGTTCCATCATAGTATAAATATTTTTACTGTAAAAGACGTGTGATTGTTATATGTTCAGTGATAACACCAATACTGTACATTGAGTAACTTCGACAATACAGACAACTCTGGAATATATTGCTGGAGTGTAGAGACCTTCAAGTCAAGTGCTGATGACTTATAGCAATACATATATTTTTTTGCGTAAACACAGGAGAAAATAATAATAGTGGCTGGGGATTTAAATTTATCAGAAACCGAGTGGAATAATATTAACTCAACAACAGTAGTAAGTAAATTATTTACAAAATATGTTCAGTAGCAACAATTGCTTCAGATTGTAAAAAAGCCTACCAGGGAACGGAAGATGCTAGACATTGTTTGTGTTCCTAAGGAAATGAATGTTACTTCATATCAAGTTTTGCCACCGTTGATGTGCAGTATTCATATTAAGGTTAAACTGATGCTAGATAATTCTGCCAAACTGAAATCTAAACCAATGCACAGAAGATTAATAGCAATTTATATGGAAGAAAAAGCAGTCACTATGTAAAGCTATGTAAAGCTAAATGGAGTGATGCATTTAGTGGAAAAACAACAGAAGGAATCTGATATGTTTTGAAAGAGAACTTATTTAAATGCAAAAAAATAAAAAAAAGTTTAACATCATAATCCAGGCACACAAGGTAAAGACGATATATTTCTGTAAGAACAAGATACTTGATTAAAGCGAGAGACAAAAAATATAAGAAATGGAAAAGAAGTTGAACTATAACTTTAAAAATGAAAATAAACGAGCTGAACAGACACATTAAATGTAATGTGATACTTGATCAAGAAAGTTTTTTTAAGATAATTTATATAAAGATATTGAGCATGATAGGAAACAATTGTATAGCTATATAAGATGTGGTTGGAGTAAGGATATACACTTCAATAAGCTTTGTGTAGTTTCTGAAATTTATTTTCAGATGCAATAGATTATAGCTATGTTTACAAAATGTTGTACAAAACAGTTTGTCTCCACAAAGGCTGTGATAAATTGTCCTAGCAACATCCAGGTAACTTCAGATACTAAAATTAAATTAAATTATATTTAAAAATGACTACACAAACTGGACGAAAACAAAGCACAAACTGGAAACAAAATTAGTAGAAATGACCTGAGAAGACTTCAGCAGGAACTTTTGGTAACATTACATTTGTTATTCCCTAGGTTGTTTAAGTATGGGGAGACTCCTCAAGATGTAAATCTATCCTCAAGGGAAGAGGAAATTGGACAAACCCATATTCATACAGACCCATATATTTACTTTCTTCTTGTGGAAAAATAATGGAGAAGGTTATTTTGGATAAATTATTGCCAGAATCGGAAAGGATGGGACTGGAAATCATATATCAGAGTTCATTTGTTGAAAAAGCAGCTATAACCACCAGAAACATGATGTTCTATAACAATATAATAATAGCTATAAATGAAAAATTGTGATATGTTGTAATTAGTATCGACTTAACTTCAGAATTTAATAGAGTCATGCACAAATTGCTGATTAATAAATTAGAACAACTAGGTATCGATATACTCTTGATAACAGATATTTGCATGGTTTACAAATAGGACATGACAAGTATCATACAGCAACTGGACAGATGAAATTTTAGGTTACAGTCAGGGTGTCCCACAAGACTCTGTTCTAGGCTCATACTTGTTTAGGTTGTATCTTTCAAATCTATCTTTTTCATCTAAGGTGTTCTACAATCTATATGCAGATGACTTAAAAATGGGTAACCTGACTCTATGGGTCACCAATAGGATATGTCATCAAAAGGACTTGACTAAATTGACCATTTGAACACAGGAGAATAATATGCCGATAAATACATGAAAAACCAAGCATATGAGATTTGGGGGAGACAGACTGAAAAGTGAATTTTAATATAGCACACAGTGATTGAAACTGAAGATTCATTTAAGGGCTTGAGTATATGGTTAGATCTATCTCTGAGTTTTCTAGCCATATCAACCAGTTTGTTAATGATAGTTATAGAACTGTAAGTTATATAAAACATTTTATAAAGTCTAAGACATCAGAAATGATAAAATCATTGTTTCTAAGTTACCATTAGAACCAAACTTCAGTATGGAATAACAATATGGACACCTTATTAGAAAACAAACTTGAGTAAACTGGAAAGAGTACAGAAGAAATATACCAAGGTCAGCCGTGGATGAGAAAATGTAAGTTATTATGAAACACTAAAATATATAAACTTGTACAGTCTCTCAAATAGATATTTAAGAGAAGAACTTATTCAGGTATACAGGGCGTTTAGAGGCATCTATCTCTGGGAATGTTTGGGTTATCAAAAAGTAGCACAGAATCATCAGACACTCTGTGATGAAGATTATTTAATGATGAGAGGTGTACTCATTGTTTCTCCGAGAGTAGTTGTTGCATGGAATACACTATCAAAGTTATTTTAGATATTTTTAGGAACAACCTGAACACTTATTATGGGAATTCTTTTCTGTTAGAAATATATATAGCAGCAAGTACTGTGTGTGTATAATATATTTCAGTTATGTCTAATAATATGTTTAGCCAAAGGGTGGCAGTATTTTCCGATGGACAATTATGGTAATATGCTTGATGTAATTTCCTGTTCCTTGTGCAGTGTGTTTCATGACATTAAAAAATAAACATACCTTGGTTTAGATTGCAATCAGGCTGTAAGCATCTATTTGCTGTGCCCAGAAGTTTTTCTAACAGGTTAATGGTCCAGGCACCTAGACACCCTGGCACCCAGATACAACCAGCCAGGGCCAGCATTAACTGAAATGGCACCCTAGACGAAGTAGTGCACTGGCACTCCTTAAGCCCCACCCACACCATACTCATGAAATACCCCTATTTGAGCCACACCCACAGGTAGGTCACTCCCCAAGAAAGCCACTCCAGTTATTTCCTTTAATTATTTAAATGCATAGGAAGAAAATATACCTTATAATGTAGTTAAACTGCAAGTGAAGCTGGAATTTTCCTTTAATAAACCTGCTTTATCCGTTGCTCCTTCACACATATTTTACTATAAAAATCATGTGCTCAGAAAATAGAAGCCCGTGTGCCTTGTTTTAAAGGGTTGCTTAAGTTAATCTAAACAGTTTAATTTACTTTGGGGTGGGCAAGCTCAGTGAAAGTAGAATAGCAACCTCTCTCCACCCTGTGTACAGTAGATTAAGCCTCAAAGACACAATACTATGCAAAGGAAAGGGGCACTTTTTTTAGGGAGGTGCAAAATATGCATTTATAGAAACAATATTTCAGCTTCAGAGGAACAACCTTGTAGAAAACTAGTTGTCAATCAGCACAGTATAACATTTGTGTTACTTTTTAACAAGGTAAGCATGCTAAATAGTCCATCTATAGCTCTCAATGAATCGGGGACAAATCTTAACTGAATAAGGGACAAATCCCCCCAAAAATCAGTAATGACAAAATAAGAGAATGTGAATTAATATACATTTTCCCAGTTAAAGGAAGTCCATAACTCTATTTATTTATTAAGGGTAATTTATCACCTTTTCTCCGAAAGTCACAAGTTTTAGAAGGGATTAAGAGGGACAGAAGTAAAATTTGAGTCTAAAGCAGGGAGTCCCTGAAAATTATGGAGAGTTGAGAGGTCAGATGCAATCTCATGGAGAAAATATCAGTATGCAGTTCTTAAAAATAAAATAACCAGATGACAAATGTAATAAACTTAGCATTAAAGAAGAAAATGCATTTAAAGCCAAATGGAGTTTACACACACAAAATTAAAAAAAAAAAACAATGTTTATAAATCTTGTTCAGTTAAAAGTTTCCTCTTGTGTAAATAAAGAATGCCAGAATAAAAGCAGATGTAAAAAAATGTAGCATCTTAGTTGCACACGTGGCTGTAGCATGCAGCATCACATTGAAGTCCCCAGAGCAAAAAGAAAGACTAGAGTTGAAGAGAGACCACTGTTATAACTAAATGCAGAAAAGTACAATCGTGGTGGTAGCAGCATACTTGCTAAACTGTTTTTCTTAACAGAAATTGTACTTGCTAAAAAGGAGGTGCCAAGCATAGAAGCCATCAAAAGTATTTGTAAGTAAACATTGGAACATTGGACTGTTTATTAGTTTTATAGCATAGCTTGGCAGGAGGGGAAGGTAACTGAGAACTCTGTCATCCATGATAGTCAGGGACAGTGTATAATTCACTGTTCAATGTATATTTGGATATGATGCTGTCCTATACACCATCGTTCTTTCTCCCAGCACAAGGGAAATATTCGATTGTTTGTTCTGTTTAAAATAATTTCTTAACAGACTTTCTATGAAACAGACTTATTAGCTAAGCTGTTACACAAACTGATTAAGGGCTCTCGGCACAAATTAATTAAGTAACTATGTTTGTGTACGTATTTCCTACTTTAAAATACAAATTATCACTTTCCTTTCATCTAGTATTTTACATCATTTTAATTATTTTGAAATTTCAAATCATGATACAAAGACATAAGAAATGGAGCAACTGGGTGAAAACTGGACTCTACTGCGAAAATCTGGACAGTTGAGAAACAGACTGGCTCCTTACCTTTGGTGTATAACAAAAACATACACAGCAAAAACTCAAATTCAAGTCAACTCACCAGGCAGAACCAGCAGTGAAATTCAAAATGAGTACTTCACCACTTTTGTTCAATCAGAAGAGAAGTTTCAGTCTTCAGGCCACCAATCGCCGACTCACAAAAGGCACAGGATAGAAAAATAAAATCCAATTTGTCTGCCTTAACCTTGTTAACAAAGAATAGGATGAGAGGTGGGCATGACCTGAATTTGAAACTAACAGGCTGCAGCTCAGAGTGGGGGAGTTGGTGTGTTACTGTAGATTTGCGGAGGAGGGAAAGGAAGAGCATAACAGGGAATCATGCATTTTGCTTTGTGTGCTTTCCTCTCTGATTCATGTCTTAATATTCAAGGGATGGACAGCAGAGGTGCTGGAAACTGTTGAAGGCTGGGGGGGGGGGGGGTAGGGGGTGAGAGGGGCACTTACTGATTTAAAAAGGGGAGTTTTTTAAAAACTATTTACTACCTCAACATAGGTTCACTTGGAGGACATTTTAAGCTTAGCCAATTTCCCTTTTGGTGCTTGAATTAACATTTCCTGATTAGTCTTCCCCATCTCATGGCTGATAATTGTACATTAGCCCTAGTGAGAATAACTGATCATACCACTGATAATTTGAGGGGACCCATGTAAAGCATGCAGCATTTAGGCACTACCTATATGCATGAGGGGCAATCCTGGGGTGCATTTTCTATTACCCAGCCTAAGATCCAAGTTGCATTTGAATATGGATAGAGATGAGTTTTCTTTACTTGAATGGAGAGTCTGCTCTGGAACAGTGGTATTCTTTGTGCTATGTATCCATCTCTCCACACCATTCTGTTTAGATACCTGGACTGAGTATTTCTGATGCCATTTGACTTGCTGATGTTCACTAGGTCCATCAGTATTAGGTCGGAGGATGCCTTGTATGCCAGACATAGGTATCCACTTAGCACTTTGTAGGATATGAAGTATAGTGATAAGGCTTTGAAGTGGTCCATGCAAGACCTATTGTTTAGGACTTGTATCATTTTAGTAAGGTATCTCTGTGGGCATTCCAGTTGTTGCATGTGTTTGGACAGATACATGCCAAAATGGGCATTATACAAAATGATTGACCTAATGAGAGCTTAGTAAAGGGGGACGATAACATCTCTAGATCTAGTCACAATCCTTTTGTTCATAAGCTGTGCAATACAGAAAGGCTATCTTATGACACTGGGCACGTTTTCAAACCATAGACTCCTCACACACATTTTTAGGGCCATGCATACATGTATGTGTTCTTTGATTCACTTTCCTGATTGTATTAAATTATATTCCTTGTATAATACAGCACCACTTGTTAGAATGTGTTTTAAATTGGGAGTTTTAAACATTCTTTTAATATTTCCTAAGTAAACTTTGGAACATTGGACTGGTAATATTGCAGTAGGGAATAGTGTGGGAAGAAATAGCCAGGGAATTATTATGGCTTGGCTTGTATAGGCCCTAGGGCCGATAGCCTAGTACCAACCTATGAACCTATGCAATGAAACAAAATGCATGAACCAATTATGACACAATTACCCATTTCAGAAAATTTCAACCAAAAAAGGCCACTCAGACTTCTGTCATTACAATCCACCAATATCACTCAATAAGCACAACATCGACAAATTCAGTGCCTACTGCCTTTGAAGAATCAGTTACCTATATTACATTAAAAAGTGGGTAAGCTGGTAATATTGTAGTAGGGAATGACAAACAAACTGACAACAAGTACATAGTTACTAGGCATCTCATACAAAGGAGGACATATTCAGAAGTGTAGAACCCCTATCCCCCTTATAATGTACCAAATAATCAGCAATTATGTGGGCACAGCAATATCAGCACTTTATCTACATTGTGTGGGAGTAGAATCCACAGCCTTCTGTACCAAAGGCAATTATGCTACTAACACTGCTTTCAAATTATACAACATAAAAAGTGACTGCCATTTGATAAACAAAACAGTTAGCTACACATTGAAAACAGACTTACCATGAGCAACAGTAAACTTTCTTCCCTTGAAGCTCACAATTCCATGAAAATGAACTGAAACTCATAATCCCTTGAAAATGCACTGAAACTCAGTTCCCTGAAAATGTACTGAAACTCATACATTTCCATTTGCAGTCTAGTAGTTGGTGTCAAGGATTCAGGCCAGGTTATAGGGTCAAGCCTGATCAAGTTAATTGACTAACCCCCCTCAACTAGGGAATTACATATCATACCTCCACACCTCTCAACCTCTTAGTATAAGAAATCTGGAGAAAGCCTAATTTAATGGGGGCAAAGGCTCAAAAATAGGGGCATATTTTAAATATTGCTCGGATAGACTTAGAAAGTTTCTAGATTATCTAGAATGACAGCACAGGTCTTGGCATGCATTTTTCTGAAGGAAATGAAGTCTGAAACTCAAAAATATGACATTATTTAGTTATTTCAATCCTTAGTGATTTGCCAGAAAACCACAAATGTTGCAGATAGGTCAGAAATATGAGGCAAAAATCAAGACATTCTGAAAAATTCTGAACAATTGAGATGTAGACATACCTCTCAACCTCTTAGTGCAAGAAATCTGGACAAAGCCTGAAATAATGGGAATGCAATGACCAAAATAGGGATAGATTTTAAATATTGCTCTTTTTAACTTAGAATGTTGTTAGAATAACAGGATTTGTATTAGCATGTATTTTCTGAAGGATATGAAGTCTAAAACTCATACACGTCATTATTTAATTGACTTCAGTCCTCCACGATTTGCTAGAAAACCACAAATTGTATGAGAAACAGACCAAAACTATAATGCTAAATCTGATCAGTTGAGAGGTATGTTAAACACACACACACACACACAGACACACACACACACACACACACACACACACACACACACACACACACACACACACACACACACACACACACACACACACACACATACACTCTCATAGCAACACACATACATACTCGGTCTCTCAGAAAGCAACACACACACCTTCTCTTTCATACAGTAACTAATGGCTAGTTTAAATTTCACACACTCTTACTCTCTGACACACACATGCTTTATCTCTCAAAGAAAAATGAACAGAACCACTTCTTTAAATTATACACATACACCTACCTTCTCTCTGTTCTGACACAGCAGCACACACATACACACACCTACTCTCTCTCACAGCAACACAGACATATACACACCTACTGTCTTACACAGCAACACACACACACACACACACACACACACACACACACACACACACACACACACACACACACACACACGTACATTATCTGTCATACAAACAGAACGGCTAATTTAAATTCCATACACATACACACACTGGAGCCTGGACAGGTGATATAATACATCTGCCTACCTCCTATAGAAGGGAAAACAATAAATACTGAATTTTGAAAGTGTGGACAAGTGAAAAAGCATGCTGCATATATTCTGGGAATTTGGATTTGAGAAAAAGAGATAGAAATACAATAGAAAATGAGAAGGAATCTTCCAGAAAATAACCAAGTTACTGGAAGAGTTGTTTATTTTGATAGCTACAGGTGGGGGAGGATGCCTTCATGAGAACAACATTAATCACATCTGGGATGGGTGGAAAGGCATACGGCAATGCAGCACATGGAAATAAATGACAAGGATAAGTCACAGGCAGCAAAATGGAAACATAAGGACACCGAGCAATGTATTTAAGGAGTATGTCACAGGAGAGTAGCATAAGAAGGGGTGGAAGTGTGAAGGGGTAAATCAAGAGAAAAAGTAATAAAGCACTCAAAGGGGGGGGGGGGACCAGGTAAGGACAGAGAACACATGAGAGAATCAAGTGGAAGAAGACCAAACCTGGGGAAATATTAGGGATAAAATCTTTGAGAAAAGAAAGTTTTAAAGATGTTAACTGAACAGAGAGAGGGAGGAGGCGGGTAGGCAGTTGTGGAGTGAGTAGTAATAACTGGAATTGGATATTTTTTCCTGGATAGTTAGTGGTGTGCATTTTCTGTATAATTTGCAACAATGTTAAAGACAATTGAAAAATTTACAAAACAACATGCCAATACATTGTTCCATTAGTCATTTGTTTCCTTATTTACGGCTGTTTTTTTTTTGGTAACAGAATATGTTTGCTAGGTCTAAAAGCCAATTTATCACGTGCAGTACTTGGGAATATAATGACAACTATGAGGACATATGGTGCAATATCAGTCATACAACAGTAAAAAGCAGTGCAACAGAAGTGTCTCTATTAAAAAGGAACTGCAGTAAAAGTAAGGGAGGTATGGACTGAGGCAGTACTGGGCAAACATGTTGTACCATGTCATTGGGCTACAAGCAACTATTATAAGAAATAGATGTGTTTTACACACACACACACACACACACACACACACACACACACACACACACACACACACACACACACACACACACACACACACACACACACACACACACACACACACACACACACACACACACACACACACACACACACACACACACACACACAAACACACACATGCGCGCACACACACTTTCTCTTGTTGAAGCCTCCTGGTTAACCTACAGCTGTAAATGTGGGAGGGATCTCCCCACCTCCTCTCTCTATGGTTCCAGTGCCCTTTGATGGACAGGACTACGGAAGTGGAGAGAGGGCACAAACAACACACGACAGTTGGGATGGACTCACAGACAGGGCGGTAAGAAGAGAGCAAACTTTATGGACTGAGAAAAATAAATGAATTAAAATAAATAAATAAACAAAAAATTGCGCCCTTTATGAGGCTGGCCTGTACGGCACCCTAGGCGGTCGCCTAGTTCGCCTATGCCTAAGGCTGGTCGTGCAACCAGCTACAGCAAATAAGTGCAAGGTTCAGCAATAGATAAAGTAAGGAGAAAAATGTTAAAGATGGGTCCCAACCCTTCTTCAGTAAAGCTTTCAGTAGTGAATCTGAAGAACCAGAACTACCAGTCTTGGAAATTCAAGATGAGGATGCTTTTAATAAGAGAAGGTACATGAGAATGTATAAGTGAAGTCAGACCAGAAGAACCCATGGACGAAGGGATAGAAAAGGATCAAAAAGCTCAGAGCACAATCTCCCTTTGCATAGATGATGATCAAATTATACATATATGCAACTGTGAAACCGCTAAAGAAATGTGGGAGGAACTGCAAAAGGTACATGAAAGAGCTAATCTCAGCAATAAACTCTGTTTAATTAGAAAACTATATTAGACCAGGCTGATGAAAGACCAGGATATGCAGGATTATATAAGGCATACCTTAGAAATGGTTGAAAGGCTGAGAGGTATTGGGAAGGGTATAAAAGGATTTCATATCATAGCACTTTCACTTAGTGGTCTACCTGAAAGTTATGAGACACTTGTTACAGCACTTGATGCACGTCCAGATGACGAACTGACATTAGAGTATGTTAAAGGCAAGTTTGTGGATGAATACAAGCAGAAGACAGAAAGCATATACAGGGAAAGTATGTCCAGTACAGAGGCTGCTTTAAAGATGAAAAACAGAAATAAAAACAGTAATATACAGCTAGAGACATGTAAATGCTTTGTGTGTAAAAAAACAGGACACTTAAAGGCAGATTGCAGAATCTGGAAAGCTAGAATGTGAAGACAAGCTAAATCACAAGCTAAGAATGTCAAGGAAGAAGCAAATGTCACTTCAGACACTGAGTGTGCATTTGAGTCCAAATGTGGCACCTCATCTGTGCAGGCATGGTGTGTTGACTCTGGAGCTACAAGTTATATGACCAATGACAGAAAAAAAACAGAAAAAAAAATCACCACAGCTAATGGGCAGGTAATAAAGTCAGAAGGAATCAGAGAAAATTTTATTTACTGTCCTATCTCTCAGAATACAGAAAGATACACGTGAGTAATGTTCTGCATGTGTCTGATCTTGAAAGTAGCCTATTGTCAGTAAAGAAGCTTACAAACCAAGGAAACATAGTGACTTTCCAAGGTGACAGTTGTGCCATTGCAAGAGGGGATTGCTTACTCACAAAGGCCAAAATCACAGATGAACTGTATCAGCTGAACTGCTGTGAAATGATTAATACAGCCAAATAGGAAAAACATTCAAACTGCATTCACACTTGGCACAGATGTCTTTGGCACAGACGTCCTGACACAATAAAGAAAATAGTTGAGGGTAAATATGCAAGCAGTGTAAAATTTAGCCAGTGTAATCAAATGATGAAATGTACCAGCTGCATTAAGGGAAAAATGACGAGAAAGTCTTTTCCAAAGGAAAGCAACAGCAGAGCTCAAAAACTTCTAGACTTAATTAATTCCGATCTTTGCGGGCTAATGAAAAACATGACTCCAGGAAAAAAAGAGGTATTTTCTTGGTTTCATTGATGATTCCTCCAGCTACACCACATTGTGCCTGTTGCACAACAAGGATGAAGTACCAGCAAAGTTAGAACAGTATGTAGCTCAAGTAAGTAATAAATTTGGCAGAATGCCCAGAGTGCTACATACAGACAATGGGTTTGAATATACAAGTGGCACAATGCAAGCCGTTCACAGAAAACATGGAATTATGTTCCAGACCACTGTACCATGTAGCCCAGAACAAAACGGGATTGTCGAGAGAATGAATCTGACTCTCTGTGAGAGTGGAAGGAGCATGCTTTTCAATGCTAATATGTCAGCCACATACTGGGGAGAGGCTATCATGACTGCATGCTATCTCTAAAATCGCTAGCCAGGAAAAACAAAAGAGAAAACTCCATATGAGCTGAGGAACAGAAAGAAAACAGATTTGAGACACATCAAATTTTTGGAAGTAAAACCTATGTGCAAATTCCAAAGGAAAATTGTACAAAATGGGATCCATGTGCAAAGGAAGGTGTACTTATGGGTTACACCGAGTCTCAGAAAAGGATACAGAATTCTACATCCAGACACAACAAAGTAACAGTGAGATGATGAAAGTTCTGAATGTTCAAAATTTCATGATCTGATACAAACTGTTCAGTCTGAGGAAAAATCAACATCTGTGTCACAAGAAAAAACAAGGACAAAGCTACACAGAAATAGAAATCATTACAGACAATTCAAAAACTGATAAAGAAGATGCTGAACCACAAATTACTTCAGTCAGGAAATTATCAAGAAGCAATAAAGGTATTCCACCTAAAAGTTTGTCTTATATGGCTCAGACAGCAGTTCAGGCTGAGCCAGATTCATGACAAGAGATGTAAAGACTATTATCACATGAGAAGCAAACGCGGATTAGAGCTGCTGATGAGGAGATGACATCACTCAATGAACTCCAGACATGGACATTTCCAGAGCTTCCTCAAGGTAAACATGCAATCGGATGTAAATGGGTTTTTAAAGCGAAATGTGACTCTGAAGGGAAAGTGTAAGTACAAGGCAAGGCTAGTTGCAAAAAGATTCTCACAAAAATGTGGTGGAGACTATGATGCTACTTTTGCTCTTGTTGCCAAACAAAATCCTTTCAGAGCACTGATGACAGTGGTGGCTTTACAGAAAATGATTGTGAAACATCATGATATCAAGACAGCTTTTCTTAATGGAGATATAGAAGAGGAAATATACATGTCACAGCCAGAAGGATATGTGAAAAGTGAAGAACAGCATCTTGTTTGCAAACTGCAAAAATACCTGTGTGGTATTAAACAAGAAGCTTGAGAGTGGAACTCAAAAGTAAACAAACTTCTGCTAGACGAAGGATTTATGCAAAGCAAAGCCGATGCATGCCTATACTCTAAACATATAGATGCTGAATGGATGTGTTTGTTAGTCTATGTAGATGACTTGATTATTGCCTACAAAAGGAATGATGAAATTACAAAGTTAACAACAGTACTCAATCAGCACTTTAAGACTAAAGATCTTGGTGAGGTGACATACTACCTAAGAATTAAGTACACATACAGTGTAAGGTGGATGGCAGTTTTCTTTTGAACCAGAGTGCAAAAATTGATTAATTCTTCAACAGTTCAACATGGCTGAGGCTAAAGGAGCGAGCATGCCCATGGACATAGCTTATCCAAAGTTGGAAGGAGAGGAAGATCTAACATGTAATGAGCAGTACAGACAAGCAGAGGGGGGCACTTCTGTACATTGCAACCACTACACATCCAGACATTGCAGCAACCATGTCATTTCTCTGCAGGTGTGTAAGTAAACCATGTCAAAGGGACTGGAATTCAATAAAAAACTTATGACATATCTCAAAGACACAAAAGCTTGACTTTAAAGTTGTCAGCAATTGGTGATTTAAACCTCACAGGCTATGTGGACTCTGATTAGATGGGTGACATCAACATATTCAAATCTACAAGTGGTTACGTGTATAAATTAGGAAACAGTTCTATAACCTGGTCCAGCAAGAAACAGATCTCAGTGGTGTTGTCTTCTACAGAGGCAGGATATATCTCTGCTGCCTATGCCAGTCAAGAAGCTGTTTGGTTGCGGCAGTTACTTGAAGATCTTGGAGAACCAGTGTCCCAGCCTATGGTCTTATATGAGGACAATCAGGATACATTAAGCTTGCAACCAATGAGAAGATCAATGCAAGAACCAAGCATATTGAAGTGATTGTGCTTTCATATTGGGAATCTGATGAACTGATTGCTGATGCTATGACAAAGCCACTCACAGTAAACAAGTTTGAAGATTTTAGATCACAAGTGGGATTGACTTAAGTAGTAGCTGTTGAGTGGGTTGTTAGAAAAAAATATATAGCCACAACTACTATGTTTGTATAATATATTACAGTTATGTGCTATAATATGTTTGCCACAAGATGACAATGCTTTCTGGTGGACACTTATGGTTATATGCTTGATGTAATTTCCTGTTCCTTGTGCAGTGTCTTTCATGACATTAAAAAGAAATAAATGTATCTCAGTATTAGGCTGTAAGCATGTATTAACTGTGCCCAGAAGAAGTTTTTCTAACATTTTCTCCCCGAGTCTCCACTGAAAATGGGCCATTGGCTCAGTTGGACTTTCATGGTTATAAAGGACAAATAAATAAAAGAAATAAAGAAGGACTGTTTTGGTATATTGTCAGGCTTTAAGGACATTATTGCCCATGCCTGGAATAAGGTTAGTATGTGTGTATGTCTGTATGTATCTATCTGGTGGCAGATCAGATCCCCCCCTCTCATGTTCTTGTTTTGCAGTGATATCATCCAAAACAGTATACAATAGTGAAGGCTGCCAAGAAGACGACATTAGCTGTGGATTTACCTCTATCATGCCACTGCTTGGGGAAGTACAGTTCCACAGGAAAATGTCTAAGTACCATTGATGTAGAAAACAAAATGTGAAATGACTGTATAATAGATTCTAAAGTAGATGAATAAAAGTAGGTGAGTAATATAAAAGTAGAAATTGATCCTTTGTACACTGACACATTAACAATTAATTAAGGGACAGATAATGAGAGCTGCTGTCCTTATCAGACTGATTTCCTGCTAACAAAGAATGATACCTTAGTCCCACAGAAAGAAACCTGTGAGATCAAAGTGATAATGTACAGCGTAAGATCAAACAGGCTTCACTCTACTTCTCATAATGAAATGATAATGCATGTAACTGTACTAGAGACATGTGGCTCATTATTTAAGAAGTTATCATTTTATTAATTGTAAATTGCAGATAACAATGGTTTGTCCTAAACAAACTAATTAATGCTTGTACCATGTTGTAAACTAAATGCAGTATTTGTTTACCTTTCCTCTGCATGTTAAGAAAATTGAACAAAAATAAGAAAAACACGCATTGTTTCTTTTCTGGAAAAACAGTTTTGTTTATCATTGTTACTTCTATAACAAATGGGTGTTAAGGTGTATTTCATTCTCCTAATAGACATGACAGATTCCTTAAGAGTTGTATATATATCATTGATGATATGTGCAAGACACGTGTCCCATTCTTGGTAAAAGTTTTGCATGACGTCCTTCTGCCAGAGTAGATCCTGTGTGGTAAAAGCTGATGAACAGGGATCACTATAGTTTCTTTTTTTGCTCCTCGCAGTGAACCATTGTCTGCCACCAGGGCCTCTTCCTGCCTCTTCTCAAACAGTGAGCCTACTGGTCATTCCTTACCTCCCATGGACTTGCTCTGATCTATATTCAGGGCCAGTAAGGAGACTGAGACTCCTCATGCAGTGTTATATCACTGCTGTGGAGTGTTTTCTATTTATGTCCTAACCTCTTCCCCTGTATGCACCTGTTGACGTCTGGGAATGGACATGCAATGCTGCTTACTTATTTTCCCATAGGACAATACTGCCTTCTGCATATACCCAGCTTCCACCAGGGATCAATCTCAGGGTACACTCAGTTGTGTGCCCTGCTCCTAGAACAGGTACACCCATTCATCCCTGCCAAAACCTCAGACATTTGAGACACTAATTGAAGTCAGGTCATCTGGTTCATAGTCTTTCTCTACACCATGGTGCTGACTATGGATGGCTATTTTAGTGCTATTTCCTGCCTTGTTCAGTGGTCACCATAAAAATAGAATATGTTACTTTAATTCATTTCTTGCTGAGGGCAGGCTGACTGGAGAGGCTATCATCTCCTGCTCTGGAGACCAAACCATGAGCAGCATTAATCCTGTTGTGCATATGTGCTTGCTTTTTTTCCTTGAATCAGCCAATGCCAGTTATTACTGCAGTATTGTAAATGACATGGTGTGTGTGTAGACAGTGTAAAAGGAGACACTCACAATCACAAGAAAGGTGCACTGGGAAACATTAATCTGCAAGCATAAAATAGGCACAGAAGGAATTGCCGTTTGGTTGATGCAGCAAAAAAAAAGAATAGCATAAAATCCTGAAAAATTAATATACATAGAATAAAAAGTGAGTTACTGAAAAGCAGCACAAAAGAAGTGACACAGATGTATTTATATGTCATAACTCTAGAGAAACACACTGAAAATGCATCTATTTCAAGCAGACATTACTTCTCTTGGAAAGTGTTGTCATTTAATTGGTTCCTGCTGGGATACTGTAAGAAAACTGATACCCTATTAATTACAAGCTGATGGCATTGTCCATTATTCCAACAAGCTGTACATTGCGCACTCTTTAAAAGACAGTTTGTGGCTGCAGAAAATTACAATTTTAGCAAGCAAAAATTAGTTTTACAAAATTCTTATATAACATGGTTGTACTTTTATACTGTTCTGTTCTTACTTATTTACTGCAGTTGGGAATTATTTGCACAGATACCCTATATGAAGCATGTTCAATGTCATGTGTGGCTTAGACACACCAAGGATCACAGATTGCAGCTTGCTTGGTCATTTACAATGAAGAGTATGCATGAGATGGTAAGGCCGGAAATAACTGATCTTTTGTGCAGTAATAATTCAGAGCATTCAAAAAAAAAAAAAAAAAAACATGACAGTGCATGTGATCCTTCTAAAAGCACCTCAGCATTTTCCCTGTCTGCTTCCTAACCCAGCAATGGCTGAGGTGGTCCTAGCCCTGGTGGTAGTTGTGGGATTACTAAGGTTAGAAGCAGAGAGGCAGAAAGCAATATGTGGTCAACTGAAAGGTAAGCAATAAATGGGTCAGAAAAACACAAAAAAGCAAAAAAAAAAAAAAAAAAAAAAATAGCCTGAAAACAATGCAAATTCCAAAACAAAATTGTTCACAGTAAGCAGATGCTGGTTTTATGTATAATACAAGTACCAATGCAAATTCCAAAATAAAATGTTTCAATAAACAAATGTCTGCTTTATATATAATAAAAGTACCAATATCTCTTTCTCTTTATATATATATATATATATATATATATATATATATATATATAAAACTGTAATGAATAACTCTTTGCAGAAAACAATATTTACCTAAACTATGTGGGGGGGTTCCAACTATATATACTAACTCCAGGATTGCTTAAAAACCTCAGCTTTGGCCGGCTAAGAACTTGCTATATTCAACTGGACGTATAAGAGAATTTAAGTACCTTTATCTGCTCTTTTTTTTTCAAAAAAATGCAGTATTTAAATTGATTTTAACTGTGTGGAAGGAATATTAGCTGAACTGGAAGTTAGTCAGTGTTTGCTGAACTTTGTTATTTGCTAGTAATTACAGGCATGGGGGTAGTCACATTCTTTGATTTCCTGTCCTTGCCTATTTAAGTGGTACAGTGTGAAATATTTTCTGCTTAAAAACCTCAGCTTTGGCCGGCTAAGAACTTGCTATATTCAACTGGACGTATAAGAGAATTTAAGTACCTTTATCTGCTCTTTTTTTTCCAAAAAATACAGTATTTAAATTGATTTTAACTGTGTGGAAGGAATATTAACTGAACTGGAAGTTTTCACTCTGTTCTTCAGTTACTCCCACCCACCGTCCCTGTTTTTGTTTTGGTGTTAATCTTAGTGGCCTTGCAACTGCCCGCCCCTCTTGTAAATTTGTGTTTGGATACTCCTTCTGGGCCCATCTCATTTGCTCACTCAACTGAGTGCAGTGAGATCATATTCTGATTTCAGGCACTCCTACTGTGTACAAAGAGAGCATCTGGGAAACAGAAAAAAAAAAAAAAAAATTAAGCTTGTTTCCTGCCTTTCCTGTTAAGTGGTATAGACTATTTGTAGGCTTCTGAGCCCCCAAGCCCTACTGTGTTGGAGGGAAGCCTTCTAGCTTAGTTTTTTTTTTCTTATAACTGGCCAGTTTTAGTTTCAGCACTCAAATCTGTTTCTTTGATCTCAGCACTTGTTCAGGAAAAAAAAAAAAAAAATTCATCTGCTTTTACTGTACTTGTGTTTCTACCTACTTTTTTTACTTTTGCATCATCTTAAAAGTACTCAGTTGTATTTATTACTACTTGGTGTAACTCATTCTAAGCCTTTTGGTTTAAACACTTGGGCTTCGGACCAGTTGTTTTGCACTGAGAGGGTTTGTGGTCTGCACTGTAGTGGCAGAACAGGTAGCTTACATCCTTCTAGGTTGGGAACTGCTGATTGAGGGTTCAGTGTCTGTTATTTTTAAAGTGTATTAGTTCTGGTTTAAGCACTTGGGCTTCAGGCCAGTTATTTTACATTAAGAAGGTTTGTGGTCTGCACTCTTGTGGGAGAAGAGGCTGGACTCTGCCCTTCTGAGCTGGGAATTTCTGGTTAAAGGTTTATAGTGCCTAAATATTTGAACTGTATCTTACTGAAATTGGTACACCTTGTTTGCTGTAGCACAGACTAGATCCAGGCCTGCTGAATCTAGCTTTGTTTATATGCTTGTTGTTTCTTTGCTTGTTATTTCCCTGGAACGCTAATTCCACCTAATACGCGGCTTCTCAGCGCTTCTGTGGATCACTAGTGATATCTGCATTGCTTACTGTACTTATTTCCTTGTTTCACTTGAAAGAAAGTTACTGTTTGTCGTTTTTTGCATTTAAGTTACCTGTAACACATTGCACTTAAGTTACCTGGCACTTGCTCATTAAAGCAATTATATGTCAGCACTAAAAATTAAAAGCACTACACCCTCACTCCCCACTGGCCCTGGTTTTCAATTATTAAGGAATTCCCAATATTATTCTAGCATGTCCAAAGGTCAGTTGTCAATCTCCTCTCCGGTCCAGCTGGTGAATCTGGGAATCTTGAGGCAATGTTACAACTGCCTCATGTACACAGACAGCCCTCTCCTCCTCCCAACAAATTCCAACACATGTGAGAGATGCAACCATATAGCCAAACTGGAGGCTAAGCTCTCTCAACTCAGTACTGGCATAACCAGTCAGGAGGAGAAGGAAACCACACTCACTACAATTCCAGTCTCACAAATACCTACCACGACAGCAAACCAAACACATAATCACACAAAAACATACTTGGAGGCTCTAAATAAAGATCTGCCAAAGCAGCAGAGACCTCCAAAGCAGACACCCAAGCAGCCGCTACCCCAAAACAAAACACGTGCAACACATATCTCACAAAGCCAGTGTGCCAAACAGTCACAGCCCTTAAGACTAAATAACACACCTGATACACTTGTAATAGGTGACTCTATTGTCAGGCACACTGACGTCCCGCTCACCAGGCTGAACAAGGAGAGGGCCACGGTGAGCAGCCTGTCGGGCGCTAGGATCCGCCACATAACACAAGCACTCAGGTCACTCCAAGGCAAGTACAAATATGACTCAGTCATTGTCCATGCTGGTGTGAATGACCTGAGACGTACCTCCCTGGACTACATGAAAAGAGACATAAAGGAGCTCTCTGAGCATGTAGCCCAGGCCGGTATGACCCTGACCTTGAGTAGCATCTTACCCTCACCAAGAATGATGCCACAATATGAAGACAAGATGATCAATTTCAACAATTGGCTTAAGTACTGGTGTCATTCAAAGAGGATCCAATGCCTGTCAGCTTGGGATGATATGCTCGACAAGCCACGATGCTTCGCTAGGGACGGCTTGCACCTGTCACCCCTGAGCTTTCGGAAATTGGCAAAGGCTCTTGCTACCCCCATAGTGCCTTTTTTAGGCAAGGCTCAAAAGATAAACCCACCTCCATAGGTATCACAAGGGATAAGAAACTAAGAGTAATGCTACTCAACGCCAGAAGTCTAAACCTCAAGATGCATGCACTCGAAACTCTCCTTAGCATGGAGAACATCGATATCTGTGCAGTAACAGAAACCTGGTTCAGGGCTCCTGAGAGCACCCCAGCACTACCAGGTTATACCTCATACCATGCTTTTCGGCCCCAAAACTTGGACCAAACCACAAAAGGAGGGGGAGTATCGATAGTCATCAAAGATACCCACACCTCCAGGTTGGTGGCAAAGCACGAAGCATCAGAGACTATCCATGTGCAACTAACAGTGGGTAAAACTGCCTTCCAGTTTATAGCCTGCTACAGACCACCCTCCCAAACCCAGGAACCCCACTCGGCCTTCCTGAGAACACTGGAAAATATGAAGGTCTCTCCAAACACCATTATATTGGGCGACTTCAACTACCCAAACATAGACTGGGAGCATTACTCTAGCTCCAACACCCTAGCCCAAAGGTTCCTAGAATTTATAAACTCAAATGCTATGGAACAACTTGTTACCACTCCCACAAGAGGGAAAAGATACTGGACCTGATCATCACCAACATGGGGACTCTATGCTCCAGACCAGAAGTGTATCCCTCACTGGTAAGATCAGACCATAAACTAATCTCACTGGATATTCACATCCCGACCCCACCCCTGCCCAGAAAACCACAGTGAAAAACTTTTCTAAAGCAAATTTCACACTCCTCAAAACTGAGGTGGAATCCTTCAAAGCCCCGGGCCTGTGGAAAATACGCCCAGACCGCAGAATCCTTTATAAACGCATTCTATGAACACCTTCAGGAATGCATGGATCATCGATCCCAAATAAAACCAAGACCCAATCCTCCAAAGGCAGGCGTCCTGTCTGGTGGACCCCAGCCATAAACAAACTATACAATAGAAGGAGGAAGCTACTAAATGATAGAGCAAAATCCCAAAAGGGAAGGCATCACTGATCAGTATTAGCAAAAACTACGGGCACACATAAAATTGTCTAAGGCCAGCTTCGAGAGAAAAATTGCACAGGACACTAAGGATAATCACAAGGCTTTCTTTAGTTATGTTAGGAACCTGGGTGGTAATTCCCAGATATGCTCAGAATTAGTCCAAAATGACAAAAAATACACCGAACCCACAGACATTGCCAACATCCTAGCTGACAGGTTCAGCGCAAACGTCTCCCCACCAAAAGGGCAAATATCTATCCCAGCAGAGTGCTGCCCCCCTGACATCTCAGATGCTCAGGTAAGAGCCGCCCTCTCCAAAGCAAAAAACACAGCATCAATGGGACCAGATGGTGTCCCGGGCTGCGTCCTACATGAAGTCCTAGAAGAGCTAAACCCAAACATAAAACTACTGTTCAATCTCAGCCTTACTACAGGATATGTGCCCAAAGAGTGGCATACAGCAGCAGTGGTCCCTCTCCATAAAGGTGGTGCCTCAACGGATCCTGGAAACTATCGCCCCATAAGCCTGACTAGCTTGGTCTGCAAAGCTATGGAAAGGATCATCATGGACCTCATAAATAAAGATATTGGGGACCTACAAACACTGGATCCTACCCAGTTCGGCTTTGTTAAGGGCAGACCCTGCCTCTTAAACCTGGTTGATTTCTTTGAAACAGTCACCAAGACCATTGACGAGGGGAAGGTGGTCCACACAGCCTACCTGGACCTCGCAAAAGCCTTCGATACAATACCCCACTCGGGCATTATAGATAAGCTCACCAGCTTAAATATAAACCCCTATGTCACTAGATGGATTGCAAACTGGCTCAAGGACAGAACCCACATGGTTAGAATTGCTGGAGCCATGTCAGACTCCAAACCAGTTACAAGTGGTGTCCCACAAGGCTCAGTCCTGGGACCTCTCTTGTTCGGAATATATTTCTCGGAGGTACAGGCCAACACGGAAGGACTGTGGCTGACCAAGTTCGCAGATGACTGCAAACCGGGCGCCATAATCGACTCTCCAGCCGACACAAGCATCCTCCAAAAGGGCCTCATAGAAACAGACAACTGGTGCCAGAGCCATGGCCTCAAGCTAAATGCCAAAAAGTGTATAGTCATCCCCTTTGGCAAAAACAAAGTGCCCACAAATTACCACATAGGTGGTAATCCATTAAGTACAGAAGAAGTAATTAGGGACCTGGGGACCCAAGTTGATAGCAATCTCTCATTTGACAACCACATGGCCAAAGTGGTTAGAAAAACATTTTATATAGCCCACCTAATCATGAAGGGATTCACATCTAGATCAGGGAGGTCATCGTGCCTCTTTACTCATCCCTCATCAGGCCCATAATTGAGTACAATGCCCCTTTTGGGATGTACCTTACCAGACACCTACAGCAACTGGAAAGACCCCAAAAGTACCTCACCAAGAGGATCAAAGGGCTCAAACAGATGCCATATGCTGCCCGGTTAAAGAAACTCCAGCTCTACTCAGTGGCATACCGCCTGTTCAGAGGCGATCTGTGCCTGATGTATAAAGCCATGTCCAACCCGGAATTAATGGACATGCTGCACCTCAGAAAATCCAAATCCCATCGAGCTACGTGCTCGAGAGACTTGATCCTCAGCACTGAAATAAATAGGACATGCTGGAGGGACAGATTCATAACCCAGAGGCTCCCTTCACTCTGGAATAAAATCCCAGTCCAGGTTAGGCAGAGTCCCTCATTGACTCTCTTCAGGAGGAATCTTGATGAGTGGATGGGAGATCGTAGGTTTACCCCGGGTATCACTTCTGTGTCAGTGTTAGACAGAGGCACAGTATACTAACCTCGAAAAAGGGCATAGAAAAATAAATTTAAAATGGGTGGCGAAAGCCAAACACATTCTAGCTAGGCTTATAAATGCCCTAGGGCAGTTAGCCTAGTATGAACCTATGATTGCACTACAGTGGGGAAAAGGGCATATACCTTTTACTTTAATGTGTCAGTGTTATGAGTTTCAGTAAAATGAGTTTTCAGTCTTTTGAACTTTCAGTGTTTTAGTCTCGGTCAAATGAATTTCAGTCAAATGAAATTTAAGGTCATATGAAGTAGACCCATATATATATATATATATATATATATATATATATATATACATATATATATATATATATATATAGAGAGAGAGAGAGGTATGTGTATTTACACACATACTTCCACCAGTTGTTGACTGGGACAATGGCTCATTTACAGCAAATCCTTGAAAGGAAAAGAAAATAATTAAAAAATCTTTTATGAAAATATAATCTAAATACAGAAAGAGAGAAAGTAATTAGTGAAGATAAATGACGCAGTCCATACTTAGATCCAGAGCTATAAATAAGCTTATATAAAACAGAAGCAAATGCTTACAAGATTAGATGCCTGAACTGCAATGCTTGTTAACCTAGCTGTTCTACATTTTGCAGTTTCATACAAACTCCTTTGAAAAAATATTTTACAAGGACTTTTACCCATTCCAGCAAGGAGACAGCAGATGACATTTCTAAAGGTAAAGTTGGCTGAAGTAATCCACAGAATTTTCCTGCTGGTGAAATGCATTAATTCTTTTAGTTTACAAACTATGCTTACCATTATCAGAGTTTGATTAATACAAGTCCGCGCTCTTATAACAAGTGCTTTTGTGAAGTATTTAATTTTGTTCAGTGAATGTTATTAATTACTGACAGATGTTGAATGGAAGAGACGAGCAGTCAGTTTTCAAGGGACAGAGCTGAATACATGTGCACTAATGGCAGATATACATGAGTGGTTAAAACTGTTAAGACTGAATGCCATTTAAAACAACAGAAGAGGCATGTTATTGTTGAGTCTCTTGTGGATGTTTTACTTAAAATGTGTTTATGGGCATTAGTGTTTGCAAACACAGCAAATAATTTATTTTACAATGTATTTTATAATGGCATTTAGTTAACATTAATGATATATGGAAAAAGTGAATAAACTAAGTAAATTATACTTGTCATACACCATAAGATGACAAATGACTACACTCTTGCTATACTTAAGATACTGTTCAACCCCGGACTTTTCTGTTTTAGATAAGATAGCAGTTGATCATTTAGATGCCTGCAGTACATAATCCAAATATTCTTTACTGGAAGAGTCTTAGGTTTTTGGGGTTGGCTTTATTTCCTTATGGGAACTTTCCTTGCAATCAACTAAATGAGGAAAACATTATTCATGAAACACATTTCACTTGATCTTCAACTGAAGATTTTCACACTCTCTTAAGAATCTATTGTTCATTATTTTACATTTTCCACCAAATGTATTTTTGAGTGTTTGGTTTTAATACTCAGAATGACTATGTTAGCATTATGTTGTGAGCTTGAATTGCAATAAAAACTACATAGAAGCTATATCCCAAATTTTAGACATTTTATGAAATATGATTATATCAGAATATTAATAATTATTCTGTGATAAATCCATGTGCCATGTGAAATAGAATACTAGAAGGGTTATAGCAACCAATTGTTTTTTTAGCAGATCATAGTGTTTTAATATAGAAATAACCCCCACCTGGGTGTGGGTAATGCTGGATTTACCCACGGTTGGTGTGGTTTGGTCACGAGGGCGAAGCCTGAGTGGCCAAACAAAGCCAACCGTGGGTAAATCCAGCATTACCCACACCCAGAAGTGGGTTATTGCTATTACACAATGACATTATTTAAGAAAAATAATAATTACTTTTCTTAAATAATGGCATTGTATAATGCCTCCTTGCTGCCCTTCCGCAGCTGTCTGGTATTCTGCGCCAGTTCTGATGTACTGCACATGCGTATGCCTACACTGTACATCAGAGCTGTGGGCAAAAGCAACAGAGAAAGCAAGATCTCCGTTGCTTTTTACAAACTGTTTCGCTAAGTTAAATGGGTTTAACATAGCAAGACAGCTTTAAAAAAAGCAAAGGAGAATCTCCGTTGCTTTTTTTAAAGCTGTCTCGCTATGTTAAACCCACTTAACATAGCGAGACAGTTTTGAAAAAAGCAACGGAGAAAGCAAGATCTCCGTTGCTTTTTACAAACTGTCTTGCTATGTTAAAAGAGTTTAACATAGTGAGACAGCTTTAAAAAAAGCAACGGAGAATCTCCGTTGCTTTTTTTAAAGCTGTCTCGCTATGTTAAGCTCATTTAACATAGCGAGACAGTGTGAAGCAATGGAGATCTTGCGTTCTCCGTTGCTGTAAAAAAAGAGTTATAGTAATGGAAAAAGTCCGGGCGACCGGACCTTTTTCCATTACTATAACTCTGATTTACAACGTGCACGCTGACCAATCAGTGTGCACATTTTTTAATATCAATGGGGGTTCGTTGTATAATGGTGAATTACTAACACAGTACGACTTTAACCTTTATTATTAAAACTATTTTCTCTAAGAGGCTTCTCTTTTTCGTCACTTTTTCAGTACTTAGCTAATTCTGTGTATGTGCGCAGTACTTTCACAGGATAAATAGAATGATTTACATGCATGCCCTTATTTGGTCTTGAAAATTCAACATGTAAGTAAAATTTTGTCATAAGTGATAAATGTGTTGCACCTATAAGATTGTATACCTAAGAATTAAAATAAACCTTTCATAGTTAATTTTTAATGTCTTGATGACTGGATTGTCGATCTGGATTGAGTCCCATTTTCACTGAAGGTCTAGTGAGAAAAGTTCCAAATTGCAGTTACAATTACATCAATTAAAAATCAGGGTAGATACATTAAGAAAAGTACACACTGCACCAACACATATACCTGCAAGCAGATACTGTAAGAATGAAATGTCTGTTAAAGTGGAAAGTGGGCATAGATAAAGACCAGAAATGCAGCTATTTATTTAATTACATTTGTTAACCAGCACTGCACTGCTGGGAGTGCCCACCTTCAGTGAGTTCCATGGAAATAACTTCAAGACAATAAACAACAACAAGCAAACAACAATTTACAGTAGAGATTACACACTTAAATAATACACAACAGATACTTCAGTTAACATAACTCTAAACATAGTAACATGAGAAATTAAAAACTTGTATGTTATGTGAAAAAAATTTCTGTTTTCTTTTTTATCGAAAAAATTAGTAGCAAGTGGACTAGGATAAAATGACTCAATAAGAAGCCTGCCACAATCATACAGTAGTAAATTGTTTTACTCAGTTTCTAGATCCTTTTGAAGAAGAAAGATACCCATATTTATGTTTACCAAACAAGTGATCTTCTTTGCTTTGAACTTCCTCCTCATAACTTCATAGGTTCATTTGTCAAGCTTATGATGTACTGGTCTTCAATAAGCTTCACTGCTTAACCCTGTTGAGACTTGTTAAACTAGGTAAACCCCCTAGACAGGAACTAAACGCCGCTGTGGAAGAAAATGTTTTGTCCCTTATGCATAGGTTTGAATCCCACGATGTAAAAGCAATTTTAGCAGAGTATAAAGCCAAAACAACGTGTCAGGTAATGACATTCATGTTCCCAGTGTATGTCTGCAAAGTTAAATCACCTAACAATTACAGCAGCAGACAACCCTCAAAATAATGTCCAGTGTTGGATTAACCTTCCAGTTTCAAAAATTGCTTTTCTCCCTGCTTAGCACTGCTGCTCTCCATTTATCATCATGTAAACATGGTTGGCATTGTTTCTCTGGTTTGCACACTACCAGGAAACACTATAGTAGGAAATGAAGGGAAATCATTATTTGCTATTGCTATTGCTTTGGAATTAGACATGTCTTTTGTTAGAGGGGAAGGTGCCCAATTTAGAGTGCAGAGGTGGGGTGTTCATGAATCCAGAATATTTACTGGACTATCTATGTAAAGAGCCACAGCCAAAGGCTTCTGCAGGGGGACTATTCTGGCTCCCAGTACAAGTCTGAGGCTTAGAATAGTCTGGCAAAGGCTGTATTCAGTGCGACTGGTATCCCATGCATTGGAGAACAGTGTAGGCATCATTTCAACGACCTAAAAAGGTGCAAGAGATACACTCAACCAATGGTTGGATGAGTTTCAAACTAGTGACATCCCACAGTTGTGCAAGTATGCTAATAAAGAGAATGTATAATGCATAGAAAGCTAAATATAGGCAAGACTGGTATGCACAGTGCTCTTCAGTTCTTTGCTTTTCATAGCTAATGAAATAGTGGCAAATAAGCACACTCATGCTGATTGTCTGGAGAGACTGAGGGAAGCAAGTGGTATGTATGCAGCACAACAGAAGTATTATTGCAGCTGTAAAAATTAAAGAAAAATGTCATAGGTTCATAGGTTCATAGGTTGGTACTAGGATATCAGCCCTAGGGCCTATACAAGCCTAGCCATAACAATTCCCTGGCTATTTCTTCCCACACTATTTACTTCCCTGGACCCCTGTCTAGCAGGGCAACTGACGTGATCCCTGGGGTGAATTTCCTTTCTCCCATCCAATCATCAAGGTTCCTTTTGAAGAGGACCAAAGAGGCACTCTGCTTGACATGTACGGGCAGTCTATTCCAGAGTCTGGGGAGTCTCTGGGTCAGGAACCTATCCCTCCAGCATGTTTTGTTTATTGTGATGACAAGGTTTAGATCCCTGGAGCATGTGGCTCTGAGGGATTGGGATATCTTTAAGTGTAGCATGTCCAACAGCTCTGGGTTTGACATGGCCTTGTATGTTAAGCAAAGATCGCCTCTGAGTAGACGATATGTGACAGAGTATAGCTGAAGTTTTTTAAGGCGGTCAGCGTAGGGCATCTGCTTTAGGCCTGTGATTCTTTTAGTGAGGTATGTCTTTGTTTTTTATATAGTAGTAGCAAAGTAAGCATGCATATCCTAACTGTAAAAATAAGTATGTAGGTATAAGTCACAAACCAACTTTAGGAGTCAAGTATAAGACTGTAGTCAGAGGTTGTGTGTTCAAATGCCATGAGCAACAGCTATACAATACTGCAATTCTTTAATAATATTACATAAATGAAATTCTAAATAAGTGGCGTAAATGCCCTGCAGTTAACTGTAATCTGTATAATTGGACCAAGCATATGAGCAATATCTGCACGTTGCAAGGATTACTTTGAGCAATCTGTAATTATAGTTTGTAGTTGTTAGAAAGTATACTTAAATGTAAAACTTCAGATAAAATAGTTATATTATTGTGATATTGCAGTTATGTCACATATAATGGTACTAATTTTACCTGTTTTTTTTCTCTCACCCCAACCCTTATCTCTTTTTTTATTTTTTATGTGTCATCAAAATGTCTCCATGTCATCCATCTGTAACAAATCATCAAATGCTTCACAACACAGTGAGGTAGGCCAACCCCAGTGGCTCAGCTTGCCCTACTCCCCCAGATCTGACACTGATGCTCAGCACTTTTGGGACCCAAACTGGCAGTACTGCCTCTGCTGCCCCTGCACTACCTGTGCACTCAGGTAGCACTACCCTGGCAGCTGATGCTGTGGTACCCTCTGAGAATACTGGCACATGTGGGGATTTCGTTACTCACCAGGAGATGCCAGGGTTGGTGTGTAGGGTCATGCACTGCACCAATGGTGTAGGCTGCTGTCCCTCATGGTTCATAGGAGGAGAAGACACAGGTTCATAGGTAGGTTCATAGGTAGGTACTAGGCTATTGGCCCTAGGGCCTATACAAGCCTAGCCAAAAATGTACCCTGGCTTTCACCACCCAAGAAAATTATTTTCCTGTGCCCCTGTCAAGCAGAACCACAGAAGTGATCCCCGGGGTGAATTTCCTATTACCCATCCAATCATCAAGATTTTTATAGGTTCATAGGTAGATACTAGGCGTCATGTACTCCAGCATCCAGAGGAATAAGGGGACAGTGATGACAGTCCTGCAGGTGAGGACTAGAATCTCACTGTCCTTATGTTTGATGGACATGGGCTTGCATTGTCTCCTCCCTCACCCCAATCATTTTGTCCCCTAACCTATTGTGTCCCTCACTGTCCCTGTGTTTTGTCTTGTTTGTCCTGTTTGTTTGCATTTGATCATCCCCTACCCAACTTACCTGACCCAACATTCCTTACCCAGCATTTCTGTCTTGCTGAAGTGAAAAAAAAGGGCACTTGTCCCACAAAAAAATAAATAAATAAAAATATGATCCCATACATAGCTCTCTATTTTTCACGTGTCTTCTTGACACACTTGATTTGGTCCAATTGGCTATACAATATGATTGCATTGTCATCACCCCTCTGGAGAAGCAGTCCAAATTCAGCTAATATTTTGTACATATTTTAATTTTACACTGTTGAAGAAATGGATAGCTATGGTTCTTTCCTACCTCCTTTCTGCACATTCTGATATTGTTTTCCCTTTGTTCTTTCCCCTGCTTGCTCTCCATTTTATCACTTTCCTATGTACCCCATATTAACACCTATAATCTAGTCAAAAATAGAATCACACACAACACACATAAGTGCCAAAAAAATGGAGTCCTTCACTTTTTGGCCTCTATGTTTGTGCAATGTTTGGCATAATGCACTAATGCTAAACATCAGGGAATGGATCTTCAGTGGTGTAATTACCTCCATGCACTGCTACTTAAACATGCTGCACTGCACCAGCATACAGTAACACACTGTGAATGTAGTATAAAGATGTATTTCCTTGCATTATCACTGTTTATTTAAAAGTATTACATATACCTAGATTTGAACCCTATATTATCTGGGCTCAAAAAGAAATGGATCAATGCATTTACACCTACTGCTGCAGACTTAGCTAAGCAGCAGGTGTGTTTCATACCCTCAGTATTGAGAACTTTTAGAATTTTAGCATTGAAGCTCATGTTTGTGCACTGCTTAACTACACACAAACTGAGAAAGCAGTAGAAATGTGTATCTCGCATGTGCTGACACTTTGTCAACCATTGCCCAAATCCACTGCTCGGACAATAGCATTTATTACTTTTGTTTACTGTCCATTTAATGTTCATGACATGAAACTACATGTAAAAACAGAAAAAACATGAAGGTCCTATCTAAGAAAATGTCACATATTTACAATGCAGCCATCTGTTACCTGTCCCCATGCACTGCAACCTTGGTCTTTCAGTACTTGTTCACAAATATATCAACTACACTACATAAATTAATAACAAATGTATTATATACCATGCACATCTTTAGAATGACAATGCACATTCAGATTTTGCAGTATTTGTAGTAATGTGAACACCTGTTTGCAAATAATTTGTAAAACTATCTCTTAAAGTATGCCTGCACACTGGAACACAACCACCAAATACTACACATTAGAGATTTATCATTCTGGTAACATGCAGAACTTTAAATATCTTGACAGCTGAACATGGCTAGCTATCCATTTCATGCAGGCCTCCCAACATCTTCTCTCTAACATCTAGTGCTGATGTTATCCACTATAAGTTGTCCTGCTGCCTTGTAAACGTCAGACCTGTGCTGTGGCACTTGAATAAAGTATTGAGTTTTGTGGGTCTATGTCACTTTGTTGAAAAGTCTATTCATCAAATCACTATTCATCAAACTCACTTAAGCACAAGCTCATTTCAGCAAATGAACGTTTCAGCAAATTTTTTCTCAGAGAAATGAAGTAGTTGGCCATAATCGGGAATTTACCCTTCTCTCCACTGTAGTGTGATCTCAGAGTTAGTATATTTAGTTAGGGGGGTGTGGGGGGTGACGCCCCCCACTGTGATGAGTTTTAAATTGTATGGTGTTGTTACTGTCAGTAGCTGGCCCACTAGTTTATTTCCCTTGGGGAATTTCCACAGGAATGGTCATTCGCTGAAATGAGCTTTTGTTTAAGTGTGTTTGATAAATAGTGATTCGATGAACAGACTTTCAACAAAATTATATAGACCCGAGTTCTGCAGTCTGTGTATTTAGATAGGTAGGGGTTCTGTCCTCACTTCAGTCAACTAGAAGGTGTGATTTTGTGTGAGTGTGTGTGTGTGTGTGTGTGTGTGTGTGTGTGTGTGTGTGTGTGTGTGTGTGTGTGTGCCAATCTAGTCAGAGGAGCATAAGTGTGTATCCTACAGTTATCACTCCATTCCCATGCGTTGACATGTGCCTACACATACATTTCATGCAGGCCTCCCAACATCTTCTTTCCAACATCCAGTGCTGATGTTATCCACTAAAAGTTGTCTTGCAGCCTTGGAAAAGTCACACTTGAGACATGGTGTATGAATAAAGTACTGATTTCTGTAGTCTGTGTACTTAAGTAGGGGTTCTGTTCTTACTGCAGTCAACTTGGGTGTGTGTATGTTTGTCCACTTGCTTGATATTAGATAGAGCATTTCATACCAACAAGATATACCATTCATAGAATATCAATATACCCTTACGGTGGCCCAAAAACATTATGTATTCAAACATATAATGGATACAATTGGGTGGCTATTTTGAGGTCCACTTATGGTAAGGGTTGAATAAGTGACTAACAAAAATAATCTGGAATATTACTAATCCCTTACGGTGGCCTAAATACACCATTGAGTAATATACTATAATAGTGACTTAGCTTGGCTATTTTTTAGGACCACTTATGGTAAGGGCTTTACAAATTAGAGATACACAATCTATATGCCCTTGGTTAGACTGTTCCAATTAGGCTTACATAACTATTTTGAATATTTAGTATTTAACATTTTGATATCCCTTGATGTTGTTGGTGATTTTTATTTTTGTTAGCCTTAATTATATCAGCCAAGTTTCACATTCTATTAATATTGTATCCCTTTAGTAGCTTGTCAGGGCTTTATAAATTAGGGACATACAACCTATATGTCATTGGTTAGTCTGTTCCAATCAGGCTTACATAAATACTTTGAATATTTAGTATTTAATATTTTGACATCCCTTCATTTTGTCAGCCTTAACTATATCAGCCAAGTTTCACATTCTACAAATATTGTATCCCTTTAGTAGCTTGAGATATACAATCATATAGCAGGCCTATTGCTTACTGTTCAAACATGGATTTGAATGATATCCTTAGAGGATTATCAGCAGACAAGGACAATTTAGATGTGTTTGGACTTAATACTGGTCAGTCCCTTATGTTAGATAATGCCCCAACTAACACTCGTGATAAATGTGGTTCTGTTTTTTCCAAACTTAGCAGACAAATGAAATCTCTCAGAACCAACATATGGCACCTAAAGCTTTTTAAAGCATACAAAATAAAAGACATCACACCCAGAGGGCTCCGAATTAGGCTGCAACCATTGGTGGCTAACATCGACAACCAACTAACACAAGAATGGGCTACTGCACAGCATCAAGCATCAATGCTTTTTGTAGATAGTCTCTCTAAATATTATGAAAGAACCATAGAAACAATGATTACAGACATACAAATTACTTGTTCAGAAGCGGAAATTTTTCCCACTGAAGACTATTATCAGACTCATTTATCAGAATTAGCCAAAGATTTAGCATCCATAGAAGAGCAACTCAAGAAAAAGAAAATGCATAAGTTTCATAGAGACCTAGCGGACTATGAAAAAGGTAAACCATTCGTAACACAAAAAAGTGTCAGGTTCAATGAAGGGGCAAGCAAAACACAAAAGGGTAGGAAGAGACCAAGACCAATACTAAAAAAGAATGAGACAACATACAGTGTCACATCTGATGATGATTATTCATCAACAACAGATGGTGAGGCTTCCTCTTACCAGGCGTCCCCAGTTGCAAAAAGGAAGCAACCTATCCCTTTAGGTCCAACAAACACAGGGCAGGGAGGAAACATAGGAGAAAATATGGGTACAACCAACCTTCAAACCTTATTGAAACAAATAACAACACAGTGAATAATGTTCTCAACATCTCTTCCTTTGAACTTTCTAATGTACAACACAAAGTACTGAATAAAGGTTTAAATTTTGTACCAACATCTCCTGTTCCTGAACATTTTTTAATGGAGGATATTAACAATTTTTGTAGAATTCTTAATCTCAAGTTATTTTTTTCAGATCAGTCAAACTCTCAAAGATCTACTGGTTTCCGGTTCGGGAAATCAAATTTTACACCTCCTATAGACAAACATGTTTCCATATTTAAAAACTGTGTTATGAAAGATTTACACTTTTCTAACAACTATACAAGCAATCGTAGCAATCTCAGTCAAGCAGAAAGACTTGCTCTTTCACAATTGTGACAGAACAAGGATATAGTTATTACCCCAGCAGACAAAGGTGGGGGTATTGTTGTTATGGATCACTCAAAATATAAGGATGAGGCATTAAAACAACTATCACAATCACAATTCTACATACAGATGGCAGTGGACCCAACATCCAACTTCAAATCTGAAATTGATTCTTTTTTGGATCTGGCAGTAGAGGAGGGCATTATCACCACACAAGTTGCCAGGCAACTTAAGGTAAATGAACCAATGCCGCAATATCTATATCTTATACCGAAAATACACAAGGATTTATACAATCCACCAGGTCGACCTATAGTTTCAGGTCGTGGATCTCTTACCGAACCCCTATCGGCCTTTCTTACTGAACATCTCAAACCATTGCTCAGTATGGTTAGATCACGCCTTCAAGATACCACAGAGTTTTTAAACATCATTGAAGATTCTCAGTTAGAAGAGGGTTGGTTGTTATGCACACTGGATGTATCCTCTCTGTATACTGGTATCCCTCACAAAGCTGGTATAAGGGCGGTTACTTACTGGTTAAATAAGTCCAATTTATATTCTGCTGGATTTATCAATTTTTTGATTAAACTTACAGAATTTATTCTACAAAAAAACATATTTTATTTTGAAGGCAATCCATATTGGCAAATCAAAGGTACAGCCATGGGAGCATCATTTGCCCCAATTTATGCAGATTTGTTCATGGGATTTTTTGAACAGGCCTTCATATATGATGTTCAACATAATACTTACATTCAAAATTTAGATATCTGGCGTAGATATCTAGATGATTGCTGGTTGGTGTGGCGGGCTGATATGGAAGAATTATCAAAATTTGTTGTATATCTCAACAGCAATCCTTTTGATATACATTTCACAGCTAATACTGGATATCATGAAATAATTTTTTTGGACGTTGTGGTTCAAAGACTGCCTAATCATACTTTGGCTACAACTATACACAGAAAATTTCCACAATATAACACTTTACTACATGCTACCAGTTCTCACCCACGCCACATCATCAGCAACATCCCAAAGTCTCAATTTTTGCGACTCAAAAGAATATGTTCTACAGATATAGAATATTCTGTACATACAGAGGATCTAAATTCCAGATTTATTGATAGGGGATATAACTTGGAACACTTAACCAATACGGTAAAACAAACTAAGAACAAAAGCAGGTCTGAGCTATTGAAATACAATAGATTACAAGAGGATGAACAAAGTAAGTGCCGACAACCCATCAGACTAGTCACCACTTATGGTAATAATACATCTAGGTTCAGACAGATTGTCAACACACACTGGGATGTATTGAAATCGAATCCAATTCTCAACGAGATTTTCTCAGATGAATGTGCTTTTTCTTATCGCAGGGGGCGGATCATCCATTCCCAACTAACACATTACAAAAGATTTACCCCACCCTCTATAATACAAACTACACTTTTTGGTGACCCTCTGGTGGGCTGTTACCCTTGTGGACATTGTTGTGCATGTCAGCACATTAGCAAAACAAAAGAATTCAGCAGCAAAAACACTTCCAAGGTATATAACATCAACACCTTTGAAAACTGCAGTTCTGATTGGGTCATCTATCTTGCCTATTGTACCTGTTCTGCCTTTTATGTCGGACAGACGTCTAGACCCATTAGAATAAGAATCAGTGAACATTTAAGTTCTATCAGAAACAGACGGGTAACGAATGCTTTATATAAACACAGTAAAAACCACACAGGGGCCTGTTTTAAGTTCATCATTATTGATAAAATTCAACTACAAAGGAATTTTAAGATGGGGTGGCACACAAGATTAAATAATATGGAAAGCATGTGGATCACTAAACTTGGGACCTTTTTCAAACCAGGGCTGAATGAATATGAAGTACATGATGGTACATTTAGACAATAATTTAATATTTTTGTGTTAACAATACACACTTGTACCAATTATGTTATGTAGACATATTTCAAGGTATACTTAGGAATTTATTTAAGCCCAGATATTTCTAGCACATGATTACATTTATTCCCATTGTAAAACTAGGTCTTTGTCAACCTAGAGTATCATCATGGCTTTGATATATAATAATAGCATTGTGGTATCTAATATTTATTTTTAATAGAGACTCAGATATATTTTCATGATCTCTAGTTTTGTTCTAAGCTCAATCACACATTTGCACTGTTGCTAGTATTAATTAAATGCAGCTGTGTCATATTAGTTTGTCGACCAATGGCAGGAGCATACCATTTCACAAAGATGTATTTAAGCAGGACCAGGATGTTATGTTGGCTTGTATAATTACTTTTGGTAAAAGGAAATGCAACATTGATAAAGGCTTGTTAAGCCGAAACCGGTCTGTTATTTTCATGACCGGCAGCTTTTTAGCTAACTTGGAATAAATATTACTATTATTAATTATATCCTGCTGCTTTGAGTGCTGGTCCCTTTTTTAGTTTGTTCCCTGGCATGACATCATAGTTCTGAAATGTCCAGATTTTCACAGAACATCCATATTTTTGCTTCATGTGTTTCGTCTCTGCTTTATATATTTAGTGGTTTTCCAGCAAATTATTGAGGATTGAAATAACTAAATAATGACATACCTTTGAGTTTCAGACTTCATATCCTTCAGAAAATGCATGCTAATGTAAAACCTGTTATTCCAGGAACTTTCTAAATTTCTAAGTGCGGAATTTATGATTTGTCCCTGATACTGTGCCTATGTAAACCACCCAACTCCCATTATTTTGGCTTTGTACAGATTTCTTGCACTTAGAGGAT